>NW_027526203.1:443489502-443667002 GCF_048455015.1 Haemaphysalis longicornis | reverse complement strand
AGTCACTTTACGTTGTCACGGCATGAAAGTGTGCCGACATGCACTATGGGGCACAAATAATGTAGGTTGATTTCCAAATAACTTGCTGTGTGTATAGGCGCGTGCTGGTTTTATACCAGGCTTCTAACCAGTATGCACGCTTATTGAGCAAAACGAGTAACCTGTAAGGCAAACATACAGTAAGGCTATGTTTGTTCAGATTTGGAGGGATATTTCGGTACATTTACCACAGCCATATCATCCCAATATTCAGATAGGCGTTATAGTAAAACTGCACTCAAGAGGGGGAGGACCAGGAGGAGGAGAAAACTTTAATAGTAAAATCGAGCTGGTTAATGGGCAGGCTCCTCAGTCCAAGACGAGAGAGTAAGATTCATTCTTCAATTCACCGAACGTCATCCCGAGTAGGCCAGGATTTGTTCTTTGCGACTAAATGGGTTGGAAAACAATAAAGAGCTGTCTGGACATATTCATTGGTTTCGAATTGTGTTATACTGAAAATTGGCATGTATACTATCTATACGCCTCGAGCTTCGCGATCGCTGCGCCGCCTGCCACCGCTTCTCCGCGGCGCTTACGGGATGTCCGCAGCGCAGCTGATAGCGGCCCATGCAGTGTTTTGGTTCTCTTGCGCTTCTTTTTGCCTTTCCGTGCACTAAACATCGTGTTATTCTGATGTCTGTAAGCAAATAGTACGTTTAGGGCACTTAAAAAAACAGCTGCGTCCTGATTAGAGTTGTAAGAGTGCTCGAAAGCCGACAAGAGCTAACCGGGGACGCGGTACTGCGCGCTTTTTCGCCGCTCTTACGGGCGTCGGCGACGGCAGCGGCATATCACCACAGTGAAGATCGTTTCCCCGAAGTCCGGTGTCGATCAGGAACCCAATCGCCCGGGCTCCGGTTGATTTGGCAGGAGGCTGGCTGGGCGATGGTGTTGAAGTTCTTGAAGATGGCGGTCGAATTGACGAACTCGAGGCGTTGAAGTTGATTAAGTGAAACGGAATTTATGTACAGCTATTTACAGTGGGAAAACTGGGTACATGAATAATAAAAGAAAAACTGCACACTTCGGCTAGACGCTAGCTCCGAGTGCGCACAAATCACTCGAGCTCCTCAACTTCGTCTAACTCTTCCTATTCTCGGAGCGTACACAAACCGCTCGAGAAACGACGGCCGAGACTCTGTCTCGCCGCAAGATCCGTCTAGTTGCCCGGTGCGGCGCTGCACCCTGAACCTCCGACGCGATCTTAACCTCGACTAGGGGGCTCCTAAATCCCAACCTAGCGTTAACGGTCGAGACTCCTTGTCTCGCCGGGAACTGCCAGCTCAGCGCTCAGACGAGAACGATTTCCAACGGCCAAGTTGGGTCTTATATAACCTCGAGATCACACTCTCTCGGGAACGCCCCTGTAGCGTTCGTACACGCGTATGGGCGTGCCCAAATACACGTAGACAGCTGTCACTCAGCACGGCACGGAAAATTCATTGAGGCACCGCCACCTTCGGGTCAACGGCACGCTCGTAGACGAGCAAGTTCGAGCGACCCCGCGGGGCGAAAACGAAAGACGGCGACAGTGCGTCATGCTGACCAGGGCGCGACAACAATGGAGACGCCGGTAATCCCCCCACCTCTGCGCGTCAAGTAGACATTCCTGGAATCCGGCGCCGCAGTCTGCCTTCTCAATGGGGGATTATCCTTGAGGAATGCGGTGGGCCAGACAATCCGTCTCCCGCGCACGCCGCGACGAATTAGCGGTGGTTGCAGCGCAGTGTCGGCAGTGCTACGTCGCTAGACAGAGCGGCGCGTTCTCACGCGCAGGCCGGGCGCCTGGCCGCTAATCTAATAAGTGGACCTTACAACCACTGTCACCTCCGAATATCTCAGGCGCAAGTGAATTCTATTGACGCCTCGTTTAGTCCTGATATTGGCACAGTGAGAGGTAGGTTTCGTTTTGCAGCGCGGACAACGAATCCGGCCTTGTTTTGAATGTATACGCGTCGTCCAAAAATATCATTCGGGGAGGTGATTACCTAATATACCTGGCAATAACTTGTGCGTTTTATAAAAATAGAGGCCACGCGAACATGTTAAGTATATTCCAAGTCTATGGGTCGTTAAATATGTGCCCACTCCCGCCTGATAGAACGGACCGAGGGGAGTTAATGAAACCACGGAAAAATAAATGGTCTGCCAAGTCTGGAAGCAATGTAATAGCTCGTGCGAGAATAAAAAAAAACAGTGCAGCTTCGCAAATCCTACAGACATTCGTCTTACCTCAAGCAAGGTTGAACTCACTAGACAACTAGATTCGAAATGTACTGATGTTTTCCAAGACGGGGGGGGGGGGGGGGGGGAGGAGGAGGGGCGCTTAACTATCGTTGTGTACAAATGCGGAGCGAAATCAAGGAAAGACCGTTTTCGAAAATCACACACATGCTGCACGTTCACCTTCATTTTGTTTTTCGACTTTAACGAGCAGGGGATCACTCGGCGGACACAATTTTTGAAGTACAGTATATAAGGAAATTCACAGGCGATAAAAGCAGTCGTTGGATTGAGTAGGGTCCCCTGATTTCACTTTTGTGCTAAATTCGGCAGGCTCCCTGTTTCATATGATGATGTTTCGAAAAAGCGTTTAGTCACGGCCGTGGATATAAGCGAAGGATATACTATGTAACCGATGACTGTTTTGGGAAGCTCACCTCGCGGCTAGACGACCCAGCCGTAAATTCTTGGTGCTGACTCCCGCATGTAATTTTGCATTATCAATATTACTTATTGCGTGGAATGACCGCGATATTCATGCCACATTGGCTTGTTCAGGGTAGTGATCAATATCCGAGACATGAAACGTAACTGGCGGGCTGTCAGGTATGAGTGCTCCGCTAGATTATGAAACCACATGAAACCGGTTTACATTGCAGTGTAAAGCCGTAGAATGAGCATTTGAACGAACGCTGCTTACGGAGTTACTGTTAGTAAATTTCAGGGAAGTGTAATTACAATCAGATCCATGATATATGCCGATTTCGTGACGCCAGCTTGTGACGCACACCTGGCGCTTATGCGGACCGAATTTACCACAGTAAGATCGCGTCAGAAGAATTTACACTCCCGTAAATGCAGGGATCGCCGCCAGGGGGCCGACACAGGCGCCCGCGCCTCGTTTCGTCTCCCGCTTTTCGCCTTCTATACGCGATCACTCGACGTGCACGCGCTAGCCACCACCATCGATCGATTCCTAAGCATCTCAGGAACCGACGGACACCACGCTTAGCCCACTCCGACCATCAACAGCGACACAAGCCAACCGCGAAGTCTGCCAGCGTCACCGCCGCTGCTGGGCCTACTTTCAGGCCTAGCACGAGCGGCCGCTCTCCAGCCATGCCGCAGCAAGAACACCTGCTCGCGCCCTCCGCCACGCCACCGCAGCACGTGCAACACATGCCACCCGCCGCCTCCACTGAGATGGAAACGGGCTCCGACTCCCATAGTGAACCTACGCCTGCCGACGCCGGCGTCGATCTCCCGCCGCCAAGCACCAACCCGCCGCCCGCCACCTCAACCGAAGAAGACGCCGCTCAACAAATGGACTATGACCACCTCAGCGGCCGAACGTGCCCCCGCCCGAACCCCTGGATGGAGGTCATCTACGCACGCCGAAAGAAGCCGTCAACATCTACGCCCACGTCACCCCCTGCCACCGAGACGCCTCCAAAAGCGGTGCGTACCATACCACCACCGCGCTTCCCGCCGACCCACTACCTCACTGTCGTCCGCCCACATGACGGCCTTCGTGTCGGCGACTGGTCGACCAGCGACCTAGCGCGAGGTCTCGCCGCCGCAAGTAACATACCCGACTCGACCTTCCGCACCCTCGTCACCCTCCAAGCGCAACCCAACACCAACCTCATCGTGGCTGGTACTTCCGACCCCCATCTGGCCGACCGACTCTCCAGAATAACCGAACTAACTCTCCGCCAGACCACCTACGCTGTCACCGCCTACATGAAGCCCCCGCCAGGCACTGCACGTGGCGTAATTCACGGAGTCCCTGAGGGTCTCACTCAGGAGCAACTTATAGAACTCACGGCTACGAACCGCCCGTACCTCATCCATGCCCGCATTATGGGCAAGACCAGGTCCGCTCTCCTTACCTTCGCCGGAACCCGCATTCCTTACTATATTAAGTTTGACTGCGAAATGATCCGCTGCCGACCATACCGCCGAGCCCTCCAAACCTGCTCATGTTGCGGCGATATCGGGCACCGCCAAGATGTCTGCCCGCATCCCGACAAGCCACGGTGCCACAGCTGCGGCACTCCCGATCCGACACCGCAACACACCTGCACTCCTCGCTGCAAGCTGTGCGACGGACCCCACCCAACGGCCCACCGCGACTGCCCCAAGCGCTACCGACCCACTCCTCCACCATCTAAGCAGCGCCCGCTTGACTTGACCAAGACTTCCAGCCGACCGAGCACCGATGCCCACGAATTCCCACCGCTCCCGCCACCGCAGGCATCGCTCAACCAACACCCTACCGGGCCTCCCCTGCCACAGGTGAGCTGGTCAGCTAAATTACTCGCGCCTCCCACTGCTCCTACACCACCACCCCCTAACCCGTCTCACCCCTCTTCCTCTCCCGACCCACTCACCGCCGCCCTCGAAAAATTCCAACAACACTTCCAAACACAACTTAACGAACTTAAAAAACAAGTTGACACCCTCATGCGACTCCCCCCTCCCCAGCCCATCCCTCCCCCCCTCTCCGAGGACCGCATCATCGAACGTGTAACTGAAATTGTCAGTGCACGCATGGCCGCCCAAATTGAAGATGCCCTAGCAAAAGTTTTAAACGCCCAAGCCCAAACCCATGCTCCTCTCGTCAAGAGCTTCCAACTTCTCACAGAACGCCAAGCCAAATTCGAACTCGCCCTCCAACGCAACCCGGACAGCCTGTCCCTTTCCACTGATAGTTCCCCCAAGAAACCCAAGCACCACCCGTATCATGCCTAACATCCCCGTTGACACCATAACTGTCTATCAATGGAACTGCCGCTCGTTCAACAGCAAACGTCATCAACTCTCCCTCTTCACCCAAAACGACCCCCCCGATGCCATCGCCCTGCAAGAAACCAACACCTCCACCCCCCGCCTATCACAATACAACGCCTTCACGCAAGATCCCCAATCACGCACGGCCATCCTCGTTCATAACTCCCACCCGGCACAACCGCACCGCCTCAGCCAAACCATCCCCCACACCTTCGTCGAAATCATCTCGACTCGCCCCACACGCCCGAGCGTATACATCCTCAACATCTACAGCCCCCCCAACGACCACCTCAAGACCATAGAAACCCTCTTTCAACAAGCGGCACAGATAGCTGGATCCCACCCCCTTCTTGTCCTTGGTGACTTCAATGCCCCTCACGTGACTTGGGGCTACCGCTACGCCTCAAAGAAGGGTACCGCGCTGCTCCGGGCCAGCCAAAATCATCACCTCGTCCTCCAAAACGACCTAACCATCCCGACTAGAACCGGCAATAGCGTTAGCCGTGACACCATACCCGATCTGACCTTCACCAGACACTGCCCCACAGCCCAGTGGCACCGGCTTGACGAAAACCTCGGCAGTGATCACTATCTCATAACTCTCCGCGTACCCTTCGTGCACAAACCCCTCCGCAGAGGCACCGCACACCTCACGAACTGGCCCAACTTTCGCAAGGATCCCACCTCCTTACCACCCATTGGCGACAACCTGGACGACTGGGCACAGGCCCTAGAACAGAGGGTTTGCGCCCACACTCAATCTATAGCCCTCACAGACGCCACGCCGGCGGCTGATCCACACCTCCTCCACATGTGGGATGCCCGTCGGGGCCTTTCTAAAAGATGGAAGCGCCAGCGCCACAACAACACCCTCAGGAAACGTATAGCCCGCCTCAACCAAGAGATCCAAACGTACTCCAGCCAGCTTCACAACCAAAACTGGCGGGACTTCTGCACCCGCCTGCAAGGTACCCTCCACACCCGCAAGACCTGGCACCTCCTCCGCTCCCTCCTGGACAACCACTCTACTCAACGTCAATCAATGCACCGCATCCATCAACTCATCCGCAACCATTCGCAACCCCCTCGCGAGCTTCTCCGCACCATCAGGCAGCATCTCTTTGGTGATCCGGTCACTCATCCCCCTGCCCCGAACCTTCAATACACCGGACCCCCCAACGCCGACATGGACCTCCCCTTCACCATGACCGAACTCCACGCCATTCTTGCCCGCCTCACCCGCAACACCACCCCGGGCAGAGACCACATTAGCTATAGAACTGTCCGCAACCTCCCGGGCGACACCCTTGAAGACCTCCTCACCTATTACAACAGCAACTGGGAAGCCGGCACGTACCCCTCACAGTGGCGCCACTCAGACGTCACCCTTATCCCCAAGCCCAACAAACCAGTCTCCGCCACCACCCTCCGACCCATCGCCCTCACCTCCTGCCTCGGCAAGATCTATGAACACCTAGTTCACCAGCGCCTCTCCACCTACCTCGAAGACCGTAACCTGTACCCCCTTACCATGTTCGGTTTCCGCCAACATCTGTCCACCCAAGACGTCCTAATACAAATTAAAGAACAGCTCCTCGACCACCTCAGCCGCGACACCCCCAAAACACTCCTCACCCTCGATGCCAAAGGGGCCTTCGACAACGTTACGCACCAAGCCATTCTCGATAACCTCAATCACACCGGTTGCGGCCACCGCGCCTACCAATTCGTCTCTGCGTTCCTGCGGGACCGCACTGCCACCCTCCGGCTCGGCCCTATCCAATCCCCTACCTTCAACACCCCTGCCAAAGGCACACCGCAAGGCTCCGTTATTTCCCCCTTGCTCTTTAACATCGCCCTCCTCCACCTCCCCAGTCTCCTGAATGCCATCCCCGGTATCCACCATGCGCTTTATGCCGATGACCTCACTATATGGACTACCAGTGGCTCCAGCGGCGCGCAACAAGACGCCCTCCAGCAAGCCATCGACACCACTGTCGCCTACCTCCACCCCAGAGGCCTAACGGTCGAGCCAAGCAAGTCTGCCCTCCTCGTTCTCCGAGCCCGCACCCGCGGCCGCCCCCCACAGCCCACCCCGGACCCACAAGTGACAATCCACGGCTCTCCCATTCCCCAAGTCACCACCCTTCGGGTACTCGGCGTTCCTTTCCACTACGACGGCTCCGGCGCAATTCTTCTCCCACAGCTCCACAAAACAATCACCCAACTTACGCACCTCATTCGGCGCATCCGCGGCTCCACCTACGGCCTCAAAGAATCCGACACTTGCAAACTCGTTCAAGCCCTCCTCATCAGTCGCCTTACATACTGCTGCCCTTTCGTCAACCTCAAGACACAGGAAGCTAACAAGCTGGACGCTCTGATCCGCAAGACCTACAAAGCAGCCTTAGGCCTCCCTACCTACACTTCCAACACACGCCTTCTCCAGCTTGGCCTCCACAATACCCTAACAGAAATCATGGAAGCCCAACGCACTTCCCACCTGCACCGACTCTCCCTCACACCGGCTGGTCGACGGGTACTTCAGGTCATCGGACGCACGGCCCCTGCAACCCCACACGCGCCCCAACGTATTCCCCTCTCCATTCGTCAACGCATCCACGTCCCTCCCGTCCCCAAGCATATGCACCCCATCTTCAACCAAGGCCGCCGCAATGCCCGCGTCCGATTCCTCGAAAAACGCTACGGCTCGGATCCCAGCACCCGCTATACCGACATAGCGCAGTCCTCAACCCGCCACAGCACCACCATCGCAGTCGTCAACAACGAGGGCCGCCTCCCCACCGCGGCCTCCTACCGCCACATCCCCACGCTCACCGCCGAGTCCCTCGCCATCGCCCACGCTGCCCTGACCCACTGTCACCAACCCTACCTGACCATAATAACCGACTCGCAGCAAGCCTGCCGCCTCTACCAAGCCGGCCTCGCCCCGCCAGCAGCCATTCACCTCCTTCAACGCCTCCCCGAAGACATTGACCTATCCATTGTCTGGACCCCCGGCCACTCCGGCCTGGCAGGGAATGAAGCGGCACACGCCGCAGCCCGCGCACTCATTACCCGGGCACTTCCCTCGCCTAGCCTCGACCTAATAACTCCCCCACCCCCCGACCCAGCAGCCCTGACACCTCTCGACCCCACGTACAACTCCATCCTCTCCCACCACACTAACTCCCGACGGCGATACCCGCCCCCCCACCCTTCCCTCACCGCCCAACAGGCCTACATCCTCCGCCGACTACAGACAGAAACCTACTTTAACCACATCATTCTATACCACATTTCCCCTTCTCTCTTTCCACCAGACTGCTCACATTGTCACATCCCTCTCAACACCTACCACCTCGTCTTCTCCTGCCCCCAACACCCACGTCCCCACCCCTCCCCTTCCCCTGAGCAGTGGGAGTCCGAGCTGACCAGCTCCGCACCGGAGCGCCAGGTCGCCCTGGTGCGGCGCGCACTGGAGGCAGCCCGGACAAGAGGCCTCCTGGACTTAGGAGGCTAACCACGCCCTTATACCCCTTCCCTTTAAGCTCAATAAACGTTTTGCCACCACCACCACCACCCGTAAATGCACCACGTTTGTGAACAAAGTGACTGCTCCATATAAATATGTATTTCCAACGCATACAAACGAAAAATATCAGCCGCGAACGTGCCTCAAAAGCAACGGCGCCAGGGGTGAGCGGGCCGGCAATTCCCGCGACTGCTTTCGAAATGGGCCGCTAGGGGGATTTCAGTGGCGCCCCTACAGGCAGCGCTCGAGGCGTATTGCGTTAGTTAGCAAGTATATCAAGTTTTCAACACCGTAATCATGTCATAACTTTTCGGGTTGAGATCGAGTTCGTTACGATATCGATGGTTCGATAGAAATTAGGTGCACAAAAGCCGCCTTCGAGCACTGTGGACAACGTTATCTGCGCCGTAGCACAGATCTTATTGCATTGAATATTGAGACGAACTTTGTGAGCCTCGCAAACATCCCCAAACCTCCTAGTACGTTTAGGACGGTGCAGAAAAATGAATGCGTTGGGCATAGAAAAAAAAAACGTTCATCTAACAACAACGAAAGAAAGAGAAAACACCCGTTTTATTTCCTGCTGTGCGACCCGCTGCTTGATGCGTAGCATTAGACTGTTGAGTCTTCATAAGAGCATCTCAGAAATAGTTAAGGGAAGCATACGCATTTTGAATACTTATCGAGGAGCTCTGAGCGCTGAAACTCGCAAATACGCTAGATAGGACGAGGGCGGGTTACACACGATTGTCTGAGCGATGCTCTCTGAAAGTCGTTCTCTCTCTCCTCGTGTGTTGTAAAATTCTGCGGGACAAAGCTTGAAATTATTCAGAGCCGTCAGAATCTGATTGAAAACACGCTTTTTAAAGCACCAAAGCATCAAAGCGGGCGATTTCTAGCAAAGGGACTGCTGCCAGTCAGAACCGGACGACCGCGGCGCGGGTGTAGCAGCGGGGCGAGTGTAGCAGACGACAGCGGAGCGGGTCCCTAAGCTGACGTCAGATCCAGGTGGCGCCACTCAAACATCTCACCGGCAATAGCATGCGAGGTGCCCGCGCCTTGTGTGAAACCCAACCTATTTGAAATTTCGCAATTTCTGATGGTTCTCTGGAAGAATTCAGATAGTTAGACATTATTAAAGGCACCAAATAGTCCTCTTGTGATGTGAAAACACCTTGTCAATGATTACGGCCAGCACAAGATATTCAAGGCAAGCAATCGATGCGAAGAGATCCACTTGGAGTTGAAAACTGAACTCAGTGATGGATGCTTTTTGACGTTCTGATCGTCACTTATCAGACCTTTCATTTGCAGTTTATTATCATCTTCTTAGTCACTATGGTAGCCCTGCTTGCAGGAATAAGGTTTGACGCGCTAGAATCATGGCCAGCAAGCTTTCCCCAAGCAGCTGTCGCGCTATAAAGAGAGAACACTATGAGCCTCCTACATTGCAGCGCCACCTAACATTTCTCTTCTCTAAAATACTATCATCACAATGCTATATATCATCATAACAAAATACTACCATTTCGACAATTTCGACTGTGAAGTTAAACTTTGGAGTCGACCGTGCAACACGGGCTTCAGTGAATACCCGTGGGCACGGAGTACCCGTGAATTTCTTGGCATTCGCCGAGGAGATACACCCCGATATCAACCCGCTGCGTTGGGTCAGTGTGGGTGCGCAGATACACAGATACACACTGAGTGGATTAACACTGCAAGTTAAGCGCGTGCACGCTAAGAATGGAATGTGCTGGAAAGCCAGCGAACGGCGTCCCAAGGGCCCTGCGGTGCTGCGTACGTGTAATTCCTCGCGGTCCGAATAATGCGTGTATACACATGCGAGTGCCGGCTGGCTGCAAGGCCACGATCGACCCTGGCTGATCGTCGCTTGCGTCTCGGCGCGTATGCCGCCACCACGCGTGTTGGCCGCGAGGTCGAACGAAGCCGGGAGCCGGTGCGGAATGCATCGAATACACCCATCGTTCACGGCTCGCCGCTGAATTACTGCTCTATCTTTCTCGGCCCGAAGGCGACGCTTGGCTAAGGCGTTATGTGCTACTGAGCCCAGGATGCTCAGGCCGCCGCTACTGAGCGGCGGCCACCCCCCGCCGCGGTGGCTGCGCTTCCAGAGTTGGTGCCTCGATGCGGGCCCGCGGCGCGCATCAATGCACCCTATTCCGGAGCCCCTGTCACACCACATCTACATCCATAGGCGTGCGCACAGGGGGGGCAGGGGGGGCGGCCGCCCCCCCTAATCATCTGAAGGGGGGCGCCAAATTGGCCCATATTTTGCCAATGTAGCACATTAAAGTAAAAATTTCTGCTCAGAACTAGTTTGTATGTGTTGCCATTCCATCGCATTGAAATAAAAATTTTATAACCATCCCTCTTTGCACTGCGTTCGGACCGCTATTCCTTCAGTGGGAAGAGGTCAGGAGTTGCTGTAAGAGGGGGGGGGGGGGCAGCGGTAAGACTTTGCCCCCCCTAATTGAGAACTCTGCGCACGCCTATGTCTACATCGTGGTGATGAAAGAGCTCTCAAATAGGGGCTGAAGAGCGCCGTGTCGTCTCTTCCTTCTGACTTCGTCCCTTCTTGACAGCGCTTTCAACACCAAGCTTGCTAGATGAAAGAAGGAGACACCACGGCGCTCTTCGTCCCTGTTTGAGAGCGATTTCAACACCAAGATCAACAGTTTACCTCTTGTCACATTTCTTTAGGCGACGTGCTTTACTGCGCGCACTTGATTTTTCCGCGTTCGAAACCAGCCACCAAAACCGAAACCATGTGTCATTAAGTTTGGGTGTCTCTTCTTTAAAGGGCACGAAAGTTGTTGTTTTTTATTATTATTTTTTTTTCATAGTTAGTTTACACTGCAATATCAAGCACCAAAATCTGCCAGGCTGGCGTTTCTGCATGGTATGCGTGGAAGGTTTTGATCAACTTTTGATCGTACAAGCAGCGCGAAACTTGCTTACCTCGCTTGTTTACACGTTCCAGTGCTTCCTTTTTTTGCACGTGCATGCATATTTGTATTGTGCGTCACAATAAATGCAAAACCATAAGCATTACGCTAAAACGGTGGAAAAAGTAATCAAAATATGTTCCCTCACCACCGCTAGGTGTGCCCCAGTCGACGTTGGGTTTAAATTTGTGCGCGTTGCGTTACCCAGTATTTCTTTCTCTATGCGTTACCTCTGTAATTAGTAGTTGCCACTCATTACGATCGTCTGCCTAATTTGAAGAGCTCCTGCTTTGCTCATCGTGTGATCCTGTGGTAGTGAGCCATCTTGTAAGGTATTTCAGTTTAACAAACGCAATCCATTGTAATCTAATGCCTAATGCATTAAGTGCATAAAATTAAGCATCGCGTACTATTTTTCCACTAATTCAAAGTATCTTTTCTTTGCATTTCTGCCGTCCCGTGTGTGGGTTGTTTAGAATGTCAAGTTGAAAGTGTTGCGGCAGCATGCCTTCTATTTGCCGCAGGCTCGCTTCCAGTTTATGGCTACAAATTACAATCAATGCATTTGGTTGCGTGGTATATAAGTTCGTAATTATTTTCTGATCAGTCGTTTTATCGCACGTACTGTGTTCGGCATGTTTGCTCTCTTCCGAGGCTAGCTCGAACGCTTTCGTGAAGCTTTCGCTTGAGCTATTCTTGCTAGCGATTGATAAAATGTGTTCATTTTTTCTTCTAGAAGATGTATCGTTAGTTAGTGGAAAACGCCTGCTTTGCGAGCAGGTACCAGCGTCGTATCGCGGTATTCGAAAAGAGCACGTGGTCTCGGTGGTCTCGGCTCCCGTCGTGTGAATATCAACGGCGAACGGTGAAAAGGAAGGACCTGCGCTACTACCACAGGCCTCCTTGATTAATAGTGGACGGGGACTGATCTTGCAGAAAAATGGACCCACAGCTAGTAGAAAAACGACCTTCCCATTTGCCTAGCTAAGATTGCATGGTGTGAAGCCTTTTGCGTCTCCCCTTTGTACATTTCTCGTGGTTGCGAGCATACGATCGAGTTGATGGATTTAAAATAATTTTGGCCAGGTGGCCTAAGCGATATGTAGCATTTCGCCCTTTTGTCAAAACGTGTGTGCTTCCCTTACCCAGGAAAATTTGTGGCACATACGTTAACGTGGGAGCTGCTTACGCTGAAAAAGGTCTTGTAGTTGCCCTATCGCAACTGCCTGCAGTGTTTTTAGTTTTAGTTTAGGAAGTGAATGTCTTCGTATTTAGTTTAGGAAGTGAATGCCTTCTTGTTGTAGATGACAGTGCATTAGGTTTGTTGGAAAAAGTCGCACACATGAGGCGATCTTCGTTGCAGGTGTCGAGGAACCCCAGGTGATCTTTGTGAATGAACTTGCAGGCCTTCTGTGGAACACCACACAGGCAGGCCATTTCGTCGTAAACACCAAGTTACAGTTTCACCTTTTTGTTTTCCCCAGGTTATCGTCTTCCTGCCCGAGCCTGTCTAAAAGGCGGTTCCTGCAGTCTTCCTGTCCATGATGGGGATGACGCCGGTGGCCCGGCTGCTGCCGGAGGCCAGCCTGCAGCATGCCAGCCGGGGTGGCCTGCCCCCCAACAGCATGGCGGCCACCTGCCAGGGCCGGGGCTGGCCCCTGGGCTCAGCAGTGCGACGAGACGAAGGACTCTCCGCACGGGACAACGGTGAGTGGTGACACCACACACCCCAAGCCCCCCACACCTAAGCTGTGACCAACAAATAGCCACGTGTTGGGGTGCAGGGTTGGAGCCTCGAATGGGACATTACTTGCCATCAGGGTAAAGCCAGCAGACTCTGTACACCAATCCCGTTGGCTTTTTGCTACGCCACATGGAGAATTTAAACCCCTCTTTAAAAAACCTGATCAGTCGCTGAACAGGGGCTGCACCGAAGTCTCGTTTTGGCCACTGCATGTAATTGCATTTCCAAAACCAGATTACTACAGTGTAGACCATTTAAAACGTAACCACTTGTAGTGCAGGACTGGATATAACGCAAGTTTTTGTGACTACCGGTTTGCCTCCCATAGAACGCGATGCATAAGCGTACCGCTTAAAATGTGGTTGGTCGAAGCGCAAAGCCGTTAATAGTGCGGTTTTTTGGCAGGTCTGCTGATCAAGTGGCGCAGCTTGGACATCATTTTTAGGGTAGCAAAAGAAATAAGAACGGATAAAATCATCCATCTGACGCAGCGCGCACCCCTTGCTGTTCTCTAACTTCGACACACAAGAAAAAAAATAGGAACTCTTTCGTTTGTGCGTACGTGATAATCACAACCTTGCTTTACACAACTCGGAAGAAAGCAGCCTCCTTCTCCGTACAAGCGCGGCAAGAGCGAGCTGCGCGAAGCCGAAGATTTCCACCACCAATAATGTTGCTCTGATAAGCAGCCGCCTTTGGCATCGTGAATACAAGGTGGGGCAAAAAAAGAATACCACTTGCGCTGTTATCACATGTCCCACAGCGTATGTTCATAGACGCTAAAAACTCGGCCATGGTCCTTCAAAACACAACGGAAGTTAAAGCCAGGCTCACTGTTTGCAAGACCGCACTTGCAATGTGTAAGAACCTGTAGTCAAGGGTTCGACGAAAGTTCGTCTGGTCAGGCATTGTTTGAAGAAACAGTAAGGCAGTCACTGACCAAGTCAAAGTAAAAAGACGTTTCGGAACCCGTACGGGTTCCGAAACGTCTTTTTACTTTTTTGACTTGGTCAGTGACTGCCTTACTGTTTCGTGTAAGAACCTGCAGCAGCGACTGATATGGTAAAAAAAAAAAAAAAGCCTAAGCCTTTGTTTTTAAAGGATCCATGAAGACAAAATACAAGTTTGTTTTATTCGAATGATTTCATGTTTTATAGTGTCCTCAGCGCTTGTCCGGATGCAAACGATGTTTTTTTTTTCAGCGAGAAATTAATCAATTTACGTTGAAATTTTGATTTTCCCGCTAAATCGTGTTTTCGTGGTCTGCAATGACATCACCAAAACCAACCGCTCTGCAGCCAATTGGAAAGCCTCGTTTACCATTAGTGAACCTAGATAGCGCCACCATACCGTGGCAAGCCGTTTTCTGCCTCTGGTTTGCGTTTGACCGTATTTGAACCTGGCTTGTTTTTGTTCAGGGAGGAAATAATCGTTTCGTGAAACAGAGTGCTCGCTCGACAAATATGATCACGTAATACACCGTTGCTTGCGTCAGTCGGCAAAGTGTAGTCTAAAACTACCCCAAAGCCCCCAGTCCTGTGCAGCTAAACCAAGCATAGTTTGCGCAGTACCAACAGCAGTACGCATCGGTACTTCTATGTTTACTTGTGCTTTTGTAACTTCCACTGTCGGTCCCACCATTCTTACTGCTTTAAAAAGAATGTGGCCTAAATTTAAGCGCAAATAGCCCGTTCGGCAAGCTTATAAGCTCTGCCTAATTTGCGTTTGCTTTTGCCAGCCTCCGCCAATCGCAGAGCTGGCTGGTATGACATCATAGGTTCTATTGCGGGAAATGAGTGAGTGGGTCGCATGGCTCTTTCCTTTTTTCCTAATTATACAGCTTATTTGAGCAAAGTTTACGTTAAAAGTGGTGTCATTATGATTCTAACGAGGCAATCTTTTGAATGAACCAAACTTTTGTTTTGTCTTCATGGCTCCTTTAAGTGCTGTGTGTTTTAGTGATGATAAATATAGGATAACTTGAGAGTTAGGTTGCAATGTTGTTGGATTTGCGCATGATTGGGTAGTGTGGTACCGCTTAAAGTGCGGATTTTTGCGGTTCCCGCTACATACATTAAAGCGGTCTACACTGTACTACTGTATTTTTGATAATGGAATCTGTCGATAAATCACACCCTGTTGCTTTAAGGTCAGTGTTTCTAATATCTGTGTACCTTGAAGGCATCATAGGCGACTCTTTTAAAGCTAGTAAACTCAGATCTGAGAAAAAATTAAGAATGGCGATCAACAACAAGCCACTAGCCTCCTCCACAAACGTTCTCTCCTCTGCCGCCCATTAAGCCACAACTCCGCAGTTGTGCTGTGTTATCAATTATTGGATTGTCAACCAATAGTAAAACTGATCAGTGCAGCCACCAACAAGGGACCAATTCACTGCAGCCTTGCTAACACTTTTCCCGAAACCCAGCCGGTAAAGTGGCTAGCTCGCGTATTTGTACAATGCAGTACGTTACTTCAGCCTTCAGGGTATTTTTTTCTCCTGCCTGGGCATTGGTTCTGTTTAGTGGTTAGGATTTGTGCTTTTGGTGATGGCAGTTATTGCAGGTGGGCAAGGTGCAGGTAGCACGCGCGCTGCTCAGCCTTTTGCCCTTCCTTGCTACGCTTCCAACTTGGCAAGGTGGTCCCTTGACCACTCATGTGTTCCCCTCTGTCTGATTGCTGGTCATGCAGTCGTGTTGGGGCCCTTCCAAACTTGTCTGAGCACGCTGCATCTGTTCCTGTTTCAGACGTTCGTGGCGGCTGCTCGTGGCATGCAGGCTGGGGTGGAGACGCAGGGCTCAATCATCTGGTCCACTGGCACGCAGGGCGTGCTGCTTCTTGCAGTGCTGCCACAGCGGGGCTTTTCACCCCAGTTCTTGGTGGGGTTCCTGGAAGCTGAGCTGGGGGCTCCCGCCGAGCCCACTGGCGTCCACCACTTCCTCCCAACCTGTCTGCTGCACCGCCTGGCCCCCCACCCCTGCCTGCCTTCGCAAGCAGGAAGGGCTGTCTGAGGTAGAATATGCAGCTGTGTACATCTCGCAAGCGCACAGCATCGATGACTTCTATGTCCTCGGCACTGTGCATCTGTGAGACGTAGACGGCATCGGCGGGGTTGTTACGTGCCGAAGCCGCACCTGGGCACCGTACTGGAGTGCTCCGGATTAATTTTGACCTCGTGGGGATCTTTAACCTGCCCCGAAGTCACTTCTACGTTCAGCTGAGGGGCCGCGACACCACTATTAAACTTGACAAGTTGGTGAACGACGGGGGTGATTAGCTGAGCCCCGCGTCGTAGCGCAAAAAAACAACCCGAAGAGAAAAAAAAACAGAAGGACACAATTGCCCGACTGTGCATGTGGCTTTTTTGTGCCAATAGGGAGTGGGTGGTGTCACCGTACGCACTGTCATGACTGTACTTAACTGAGCGCACTGCCTTCCATGCGACACTGTGTGCTTTGCCAAGTGTAATTGTATGGTCTTTGTGATATAACATCTGTGATCCCAAATTTGTCACGAGAAAAGCAAACTTTGTGCTTTCAGCAAATTTTACTGATATTGTTGTAAGTTGAATTGCCATGTGCATTGTCGTATTATTTAGTATTTTCTTTTCATAACGTCTACGATATTATGTGATCACATGTGCTACCCTGTCTGCTGCTGCTGTTGTCGTTGCTATTGTTCAAGGAGTCGCATTTGTGGGCTTACGTTATTGTTCCACCCACCTGGCATTCAGGTTTTTGTAAATAAATGAATTCTCCACCTTCCTGCAGTGGAAGTTTGTACCTCATTCAAGTCACATGCGCATTCACACTGCTGGTGAACGTAGTTGAGGGGGAAAAGGGCGATTCTAAGCACATCGCTTTTTGTTCAACTGCTCTGCCACCTAAAAATTACAACTACCCCAGACAAATCTCAAAAAGAAAACGGCTGAGCAAAGCTATGAACTGTGTTGATTTTTTTCAAGCCCCCCCCCATCCCCCCCTTTTGCAGAGGAACGGGGGGGGGTCTAAGCACCCCCGTTTCCCCCTTCCTCTGTTTTTTAACCACTGCCTGCAAGGAGGGGAAACACTCATTACTATCAAGTACTGTACTCTAACCATTAAAATCAACACAATTGTGTCAGTAGTTCCTGATAAATTGATCTCCGTTTCAGTTTCGGCGTGACAGATACACATTTGATTGTTAATTTCTCAGCATGAGCTTCATGGTTAGGTGCGCTGAACTACCATCACCGAGCATGCAGGCATTCTAGCGTCTCCTTCCCCATGTTTCATCTGTTAGTAAACACAAGCCAACACTTTGACTGGAGAACATACACATTTGATTGTTAATTTCTCAGCATGAGCTTCATGGTTGAGTGCGCTGAACTACCATCACCGAGCATGCAGGCATTCTAGCGTCTCCTTCCCCATGTTTCATCTGTTAGTAAACACAAGCCAACACTTTGACTGGAGAACTCTGACTAATCGTGGAATCCAACTGTATCGCTAAGAAGTGAAGTGAATTTTGTCAGTGTGGCAGTTTTTAGGGCACACACTGATTTCTAAACTCTTCTGGAGCTCAAAACTAGGCCGCACCACTGACCTGTGTAGCGTGCTTACACGGTGCGGGCGCAGTATACCCAAAGAGCCGCGCACACACACACTTACGCCGACAAACTGGCTAACCAAACTGATAGCGCAAACAGCCGAGAGTCCTGGGTGCATCAGCCTCACTTGGGCATACACTTTGCAGACCACTTGCTTCGTTTCTTTTCACAGCCTCTGGTTTTCAAGCTTCTTGAAAATTCTATGCGGAGAATGAAGTGGCGAGCTGCCGAAGGCTGCCGCTGAGGACACCATGTTTTTTTTTTCAGAAGAGAACCATTGCGACGCCAGTGGTGACGGCCACAACCAAAAATATCCGACGATCTAAAAAATAATGATCTCTGTTTCATATATTCTGGCTTGTAAGTTAGTAGCATTACTACATAAGAACTATATATTTTTGAATTGCTTAGGTTACAGCCAGCCAATTATTTCTGTTGAACTAGTTCCAGCTGCGCAACGAAACTGCGTGCTTCAGCCCTAGCCTTGACTGCATTGCCACAGATAAGCTGTCCCCAAGTACAGTGAGCACAAAGAAATGGCACGTGGTTTAGACAACTTGTCAAAAGACTGCAGGGCACACCCATACATGCATTGGATAGTGATGCGACACTGTCAGTCAGATGATATGGCGGCTAACTAGATTACTGCTGAGCTAGTTTTCTCGTCTTTTATGTTGCCAGACAAGCGAAGCTGCCTTATGTTCTGGTGTATGACTTTGCCCATGAATTTTGAGCAGTGAGACTTGCATCCAGATTTTTTTTGCATTTTACGCGAGCTATACTGGCACAGAGGCGAAAAAATTCGCTCTGCCTCTTCACCCCTGTTCGATGAGTCCTCCGCATTTGTGGGGAAGGAAGATGTGCAGCAGGGTACAAGGTGCACTGCTGTATGCATGCAGTCGCAGTTCTGAAGTGAAAGACTGACGACAGTTTGTGTTTGCAATTTGAAGACCTTTTTTTCTCTCTTACTCGTTGAAGTCGACTTGGCCACAACGGATGGCTGTTGCTCGTTCAAAGCAAAAAAAAAGCACGGAGCCATTTTTGATGGTGAAATTGATGGCTTTGCCTTTTGCCCGACTTGTTCAGGTCCGAAAAAACAAAGGTAGTTTGCCCAGAGTTTTTTCCAGTTTGGTTGACATTTTCGCATATTGATCTATCACCAATGGCCAGCACAAGCCAGTATTCCTGCAGTAGACCACTAGTAAAAAAGTCTGCTCACAAACGTCTGGCAGACAAATTTCAGGTGTGCAGTTTATATGAATATGGTTTCACCAGACCATCAGCACAAACTAGCACGACTTCTACAAACGTATGACCTATATATCTGCTGAAATTTCGGGACAAGAGCAGTCTAAATGGTGTGGCATAGGCAGCAGTGCAACTTGAGGACCATGGAATAGGGTACCCCCGCACAGTTGCTGATCTGGCCAGTGAAGTTGTTTTTCCAGTGAAACCTACAAGTGGAGGATGGTAAAAGCAATTGGAGCTCCCTACTCCCTTTGGGCCAGGGCACCTCAAGTAGCAGTAATAAGTGCACAGGGCCTGCCTCCCCACCTACTCCTAGGGTCACACCCTGGGAGATTTACCCCATGTTCATGTAGCAGAAGCCAGATTCTGACGAGATTGTTCACTTCCCAACCCCACCTACGAGCAGTGGAGGGCTTCCCCGGCCAACCCAGACACGGATACCCAGCTCAAACTGGTGATCCGAGCAAGGACAGCCAGCCAAAATCAAGGCATCCCGGACTAGGGATGCCTTCCACGGGCCGCGGCCCATTCATCAGCCTCTGCTCGATAAATGAAAAATATTTATTCTCTCTCTTCCCTTTGATTTCACTCTGTTCACTCCCTATTTTTTACACTGCCACCAGAATCCTCTGCTATGAAATTATTTTAAACAAATTGCCATTTACTTCACACTTCAAGTGATTTTCTTGGTGATTATAAGAGCAGGTGTAGTGTTTCCTCTTGAAATGGCTCTACTGATAGCTTATATGCATGGCACTGCTTTTTCTAATCATAAGTGCCTCGTGAATACCGCACGTGCATTGTTCTTGGCATCTTTTCAATTTATTCACGCCCTCAACCAGAGAAGAGTACCCACATGTGGCGCAATGAATGGCCACACTGCTTCCCGTTCCCGTTTTTGGTCTGTGGGCATGCTCCCCTAGATGGCATTCACACAGCGGCCCCTCTGTCCTAGATACAATGTCCCGCATAATAGCTTGACCTCATACACATTTGTCACACACCTGGTGAACTGCTTAGAGTGCTTCTTTTGACACCCAGAACCAACACTCTGCCTTAGGTTCATTAGGCAACGCATTGCCCTTCACCTGTTTGGCACAGAAAAACAACGCACACACCTATTGCCCTTTTAATCTTGCGCGAGACTCACGATCAGTGCACGTACTGCAGAATCACTGGCTGTCAGCACTTGTGGCTGCTGTGTTTCCTTTTTTTCTTCTTTGTGCCTGCATGGTTTATGTCAAGAGTTTTTCTTCCAGGCCCAACAACACGGTGTGTAGACTAAGCCTGCATCTTGAAGCCTCTGCACTTGGTTTGTAAAATTTTTTTTAAGGTTGTCGCTACAAGTTCTTTGTATATATTTCTATAGTTTCGAAATACATTTTTCAGTTCGCACTCGGCATGTTATGTTCCGTCTTCTCCTCCATCCCATTAAAACCATTGGTTGATTATGAGTTTTAACACGCCGGTGCTACAAAGGCGATGAGGCGTGCCAGGGTGGAGGGTTCCGGATTAATTTTGACTACCTGGGGATTTTTAACGCGTGCCGAAATCTCGAACATAGGGGAGTTTTCGCCTTTCGCCTAAGTTTTACAGATCATATACCCGTCCCTTGCACTGGGTTTCAGTGCGTTCACATATGCACGGGTGGATCACGAGCGACCTCTTTGGGAGGGAATGGAACTTGCTGTGGGCTTCGTAGCACTATCCAGTACTGCAGCAGTGTCTACAGAATCAAGCGCTTTTCTGAAATCTGTAAATACAATATATACTTTGCAGGTATCACCATTACCTGATTGACGACATGAATGTGATCAATTGTCGAAAAGCTCTTCCTAAATCTAGCCAGTTCTCTTGGTTGCTCAAAATCTAGGGTGTTGCTTATGCAGTTGAATAGTACCTCGGTAAATAACTTGCACACAACAAAAGGCAGCTTGATGGGTCACTTAAAGGCACTTCAGTGGCTTCAGTTTTTTATCAGTTTTTTCTATGTCCGCGCAACAGAGCTTGCTGAATTATTTTGCTGTCATCAGGGTTCGTACAGGCTTCAAAAGCAAAAATTCAAGGATTTTCAAGGACTTTCAAGGACCAGAAAACACATTTTCAAGGTCCCAATCTAATGTTTTATCTGGGATTATTTATAACTTTTTCAACACAAGCACATTAGTGCACATTTAGATAGGTGCTAACGGGTTCATGAATGCTCCCCCACCTTTTTTTATTTCATGATTGGTGTTTTTCTTTTTTCTTGTTTTGCTCAGGCTGTCTTATTTCAAAATCCCGCCCGCATCTCTTGCTTTGTCAGCAAGGGTATCAGATGAAATTAAATCGGCGAGTGTTGCTGCAAGGCAGGACAAACTATGCACACGTCTGCCATTTTCACATAAAAGCAAACGCAGATGTAGCGTATGAGGCGGCACAGCAAACATGCAATGAGCGAGCGTCCACAGACTAGACAAGATAGAGAACACAAGCCGGCTTTCACTGGATTGGATAGAGAAGTGCCTGCTCGCAATGTTGCCTCGTAATGAAAATTCACCAAACTTGTTGCAGTTTCACGCAATACACTGAAATTTGATTGTTGCAGTGTTTCTTTACATTTGTTAACACCTAAAATCCACGACAAAACACTTTGAATTCTCGTAAAAAGACAGGGCCATCGAATTCTCTCCAGGAAAATCAAGGGTTTTCAAGGACCATTTAAAAATTCCAGGACTTTCGAGGCCTTGAAAAAGGCACTTCTAAATTCAAGGGTTTTCAAGGTTTTCAAGGACCTGTGCGAACCCTGTGTCATGGATATGTTTTGGAACTTTCGTGGGTACACAATACTCCATTCTTAGGATGACATGTGGGCTGAGGGTGTATTGTACCTGAGTGGAAACACTCAGTGGTAGTGCCCATCCCCACACCAGGAAAACCACCCACTGGTATCACTGCACTTAGATCCATTTTCTTGACTCTCACAATGCGCAAGATACCTATTATCTTTTATCATGGTGGCTTGAGTACAACACGAAATTCCGCATTTGCACGTAAATAACACGACCGCAAATATAATGCGAGGGGGCACTTTTGGTCCTTCCAAAAATGAAAAAAAAAAAACAAAAAAAAAAAACATATATTACGATTGCAACGTGAAGTAATTAATGAGAAGTTGTCATGAGGTCCACCGGCGTCATGTGCAAGCTCTCTGACCGAGTTGCACAAGCTCAGCGTTTACAGGCAAAAACTCGCTGCGATGTTCGCAGATGAATTCTGCCAGGTCATTCTCGAGTTTATGGTAGCGGCCATTCTTGGGTCCACGCAATGCTTTACGTGTCGGTGCTGCTTGAATTATGCGATCACAACCCTTCCTCCAACCTCGAATGTTTGACTCGCTTAGTCCGAGATGCCACGGCGCCGCGCTTGAATTTCTTTGCTGTTCAGACAGCAGGATCCTACATTTCTGAAATTCCACGGTGTACTGATTTCACCTGTTCATTGAGCGGCTCAGAAGGCAGAAGCAAATACGAAAATAACAAAGCACAATGAGGACTCGGGGAGCCAATACTGTGCAGCGTGCGCGTCAATTCTCGCCTCCGGACCTGACCACCTGGTCATGTGACCACTGCCAATGTAGCCAATGGCGTTATTGGGAGAAGCCGGCGCCAAAGTTGACGCCGAGAGCAGCGAGCTCTCGGCGGCAAAAATCTGAGGGTAGAGCAGCGGGTTCCAGGCATAATTGTACGAGGCGCGAAGGTATTTTCAAGAAAGAACGGCGAGAAAAAAACTCGCGTTATGTACGAGCCCGAATATAACGCGAGCGGCGTTTTGGAGGCAAAAATCACAGGAAAAAAAAATTCGAGTTATATTCGTACAAATAGGGTACCCTCATCTCATACGGAAACGAAACTGGCCAATGAACAGCTCGCAGTGTAGAAGGCCGATTGGAAGTGCTCTTCTCGTCTGAATAATATCCGATGACTTGGTGTTGCCTTTTGACTTTCAGCTGAAGCTGTTATCGCAGAAGTAAGGCGTGGGTGAAATGAAATCGCGAGCAGCTTTTTTTTTTTTTTTTTTTGAGGAACAGTAGCAAGTGACGCAGGCACCATGGCAAATCGGCGTGAAGTTGGGTAACTGCATAGTAGCGCCGAATATGAATTTCGCAACGCAAGAACGAAACCGAAACTACTAGAAACAGGCTGAAAATGCCAGGTCCACTTGTTGGACATGTGGGGGACCTTCAGAAATAAGCTTTGGTAGAATAATGCTACCCTTTCCCCGAATTAAAGATCACTAGTGAATAGTTGGTGTCATTTTCAAGTAATTATCACCTCTCAAATTGGATTACGAAGCTGACAACATAATTTGGTATTTGACTTGCTAAGAGCTTTTGGATAAAAAAAATTCATGGTAATGCAGCATAACCACGAGTGGCATATTTTTTTGCCAAGTGCAGCAGCCACGCCCCCTCTCGCAAAACACGCGCACCTAAGCTGAAAAAAAAAAAAAATAATAAAATAAAAAATAAAACCGCAGTAAAAAATTTCAATATCACTGGAGCGGGAAAACTATAAGGGATTCTAAAAGTGCAGTGCCTAGACTAACTACTGGGGCGCATTAGGCGTACGAAAAACGACTACAACATGTCGAAATCGGCAATACAAACATCGATCACCGGTGATCGATTTGAATAGGCGTGGTAACAAAAGAGTTAAGGTAAGTTCCCTATCGACTAGTTTAAATGCCTAGAAAATTTCACTTGGCATTTACAGGATAAAAATACTGAGCGTATTCACGTCGTGTGGGTGCTAATACGATTTCGGACAAGAAGCCAGGCAAAAGTTCTGAAATTTCAGGTGCGCTACAAACAATACAATGCACTCAATACCACAATCACTTTATTGTGGATAAATAAAGAAGTTTTACATGAAACAACTTGCAAATTAATGCCACAATGACTTCACTGTGGATAACAAAAAAAAAAAAAGAACAGTTTTAAATAAAACAACTGGCAAATCATGAGGGGCCGAGACAACACCGAGAAGAGCCCCCCTCTTTTCTGTCTCAAAAACTTGGGGCCTAAGTTTCAGCACAAAACAACTGGCAAACCTCATAGAAACACCACAAAACACACCACAAAACACACCACAAAACACCGGTAAGCTTCCTTCCCGAGGAACTTGGGGTCATCAGCCTCAGACAGTTCCGTCTTCCTGCACATTAGAAGGGGAAATGCTTACTATTACGCGCAAGCAGAACTGCAGCGTAAGCAAAAACAAAAAATAAGACACCAGCTTGCATCAACAAGACGAAGGAGGGACCTGCTTAAGAACATAAAGGTGCTTGCGCATTGTGGTTGCCTTGTAATGGTGAGCCAATTTATTGCACTGTCAGCAATAAATTGGTGCAACAGGTTTGACTGACAGTTCAGAAATACCTGTCCTGCAATTGTCATACAGTCCAACATCGATGTAACGAACTCCAATGTAACGAAACTACAATGTAACAAATCACGGAATTTCTTTTAACTTCAAGCGTATGCACACCATGTATTTTCACCCTCTCTGTAACGAAGTACCGTTTGCCAAAATTTCAATGTAACGAAGTTTCATAAACAACTAGGCACGAAATTTTGGTTCTAGAAGTAGATTTTGAGAGACACAAGCGCTGAAATGGGGTCTCGATAAAATGCGAACGGCGACACGGGCCACGGGCCAGCAGATGCAGCAAGTCAGAGTCCATGAGTGAGCTCCTTGCCTACAAGCTCCTGGCCTACAATCTGTGTATGGCACCGCTGCCGCCGCTGCATGCCCTTTGCCCATCATTTAAGTTCGCTCGTGCTTGTTGGGTTCCATCGCTCCAGCAAGTGCGCGCCAATCCATTTGTGGGTTGCTATGAGCCTTGCGCGCACGTTTTTTTTTACGCCCCGTCCATGATTGCGTGCCAGTGGCAGCTTCTGCCTTGGCCAGAAAGCAACTCGCGGCGCGCGCGCCAGTGGGAGGAGCCTGACAACTTTTATCAATGCGGAGGCAAGCACCCTATGGCGAGAGCTTCGAAGCGCTCGGGGATGCCAGCTGGTCCCGCCAGAAATGATTGGGCTTAGCACGGCAGAGGATATTTGATGGGCGCTTCCCTAAGCGGCGCATATGATGTTTTACAGTTGAATTTTCGCCCACATTATCAGCTTTTTTTTTCCGCATGAACAGCTTCGTTTGCCCCTCGTGTTGCATTTCAGCGAGAGGTTAGAAGCGGTCACTGCACATCATGCAGGTGGTCTCCGCGGCTGTGTCAGCACACCTGCGGCTTGCGAGGCACGTTTGTGAGTGCAGAAAACGCTTCATGCGGTTCACGCTGATGCCAGCATAGACAATTAAGCTGACAGAAACAAAAACAGTGCGCCAGCCGTGTATGTGCACCACGTTTTCGTTTCCAGAAACCACATCATGCGGTTAACACTTCATTTTAACCGTGAATTTCAATGTAATTTCAATGTAACGAAATAAATTATGAATTTTACTGACTTCATTACTTCGATGTTTGACTGTATTTCTTTAGATCTATTTCCACACGTTCGCAATGGAGAGCATTACGAAAGGAAGGGGGGGGGGGGGGGGGGGTAATTATGATAGCACAATTGTGACGCTGAAATGGAATATAAAATATTGTTAGAAATAGAATTTGCTGAAATAGAATATAAAATATAAGCAACACGAAAAACGTAACTCAATGGGTACAGCAAACAGATAGTGTGGACGACAGCGACAAGCAAAAAAATTAATACACTGCCACCAATACTCTCCGTTGCTGTCGCTCGCTTATGAACGCTTCTGGCCGGTGTTACACGATTCAGCGCAAATTTCTTTGGCACTACTCTGTGCGCGCGTGGAACGCTAATGAGTAGGGCGGTGAAGCCAGCACCTCAGATGGGTGCAGACACTACAAAGCCCTTTCCTGTGATGACTCGCACCTCTTACCGTATTTACACGATTGTAAGTCGACTCGAATGTAGGTCGACCCCCCTAAAAGTGCATCTCTCTCTCACTCAAAAAAAAAAAAAAAAAAAAAAGTGAGCGAAGGAAGCAGCTTGTTTGAACACTGCTGTCAACGAGCGCCGAGAGAGTTCTACAGGCCCACATGTCACCCCCGGAAAATCTTTTGAAAAGATTATCCGCGGGTGAAGGCCCAGGGCACTCATGACAGACGGGATGATTCAGCACAACACAAGCACACGGCAACGCGGCCGCCTTGAAAATCGTATCACAAGGAGAAGCTACGTCAACTACCAATACCCCTCATTTGGCGGCTTTTCCATCAATGATCGATGCTCCGTCAAGAGCCGTACGCTTGTGGTGTGCGCAGTAGATATTAAAAAAGAACAGTTTTATAAGCACGTGGAATAACCATGCGTTGTGGGTTGAGTGGGAAACTTTATTCCCAATAATGAGAACACATTCGCTGCGAGATGACATTCATCGAAGCTACCGGCAGCGGCACTGTCGCGCGATATCAAAACAAATAACATGACGGCTGACACTTGCGGCCGCTCGTGATTTCCTTTGATTCGCGAGTACGCTACTCGCATTCAAGAAGCGTTTTGTTTGTCTCTAATAAACAAAATGAGTATTACCGAATCCCTTGAATCAATGCACGGTGCTGCCATAGGCACAATCATATCATGTTCACTACTCTTCCGAACACGCTGGGGGAAGGTTAGCCGCTCTAGGTACAGTGGACAAAGCGCACAGATCAGGAACGCCAACTTTCAAAGTCGGCATCAGCTTTATTGACGCTAGAATGTATGCAATGGTAAACACTAGTTACACTACGCTTCGACCGTAACCATATAAACGAGCGTGTTACGCTTTCCCCAGCTTGTAGAACTCCCGATTTCTCATTTCTCTTGCCGTTACAAGCGGCACTAAGTTCGATTTCGATTCTAAGTCGACCCCTCAACATTGGATTGTCAAACTTGAAAAAAGGGGTCGACCTACAATCGTGTAAATACGGTAGGTAACGAATCGGATGGATACGGAGGTTGTCTCAACGACAGTGGCGGCCTTCCTTTCCTGCCCTGTCTCCATCACGAAGAGGATGTTTTGTGTTCGTACTTTGTTCGTGCCTTCAGCGAGCCCCCAGGACGGCGGTTGGAAGACCCCCTCTCTCCCTCACTGGAGCACTAGCGATTATGAGATCTGTGGAGGATTCGCTTGTGTGTTTAAATTTTTTGGTGCCATGTGCACAGCACAAGGCTGATGTCCATTGGGACTAGTGCGTATAAATTTCGCCCTTTCGGCAACCCAGAAGATAACGCTTCAGGCTCTTGTGACGAGCACTGCTACGCCAGAGTCTTATTGTAAGCCCGCCTGCGCGCTACTGTTCTTGTATTATCGCTACTTTTGTATCGCCATGTATTAAACATTTGAGTTTTGCTCTTGGCTCTGTCGTCTGGAACAGAAACAACTCTCCTGCTCGCCGCTTGTCCACCACACTACCACTACATGATGGTGGCGACAGCATGTCGCTGTCACCGCTCCCAGCGGCCTGAGTAAAAATTTATTTACTCGTCACTGCCGCCCACACTTGTTTGCTGTACCCATTGAATTACGCTTTTTGCGTTGCTCGTCGCTGTCGCTGGATGTGGTTACCCCTCTATACACGGTGGCAAATTGTAAGAAATATAAAATGCGCATTGCTGGGCAGAGACGTTGACCCAAGAGAGATAGAGCATGCAAATTCCAGAGAAACGTAAACAATCCTAAAATGAAAACAGCAGAAACTCAATGAACAACAACAAAAGCAGGCCTACAGAAACGGCAGTTCTACAGTATATCTAACTGTTGACACCACCTCCGAACGTCGGCACAGCCTGCATGGTGGTCTGGCTCTGCATCTTTATGTTCGCCTAGAAAGCGGACAGAATTGCCACAGCACCGACTCCTCTTATTACCGTGCAATGTTTCAATTAAAAGCACACTCTTAAAAAAGCATCAATGGGATTGCTTTGCCACAATGCAGCCGAAATGCCCAGTCACTGCAAGCAATGAGGAAACATAGGCCAAACACTAAGCCGGGCATGAGATGAGACTGGAAAAATGTGTTCCGCACTGCAAATTAATGGAATGCCAAGCATAACGTTTCACATTCAGTGCTAGTGTCACAGCGCCGATCAGAATGTGCAACCTCACGTTATTCACCAAAAATTGACTTGCTAAAAGAAGCAAGGGGTCATTTTCCAGTTCACTGTGGCAAAGCCAACTCACACAATATTTTTTTTTCTTTTAATCACAGGATGTGATGTACACCCTAGCTTCTGGAAAATGTTCTGTCCACATGAGCCTATGTCACAGACTCTCTCCAATGCAATTACATCCTGCTTGATATCCCCATCAAGTTTACGTGCAGCGACCGAGGCCAACAAGTATTCGAGTTACGCTCCTGCACAAGCTTCATGTGAAATACCGGTCACGCTGCAGGTGCACACGTTGCTGAAGAGGCGAGTTTTATTTTGAAGTAAGATGTGACCAGGCTCCAAGGGAAACATTGTCGCGCTCGTACATAGGTCGGGACGCATTATCATAGAAATCCTGAAGACCACCTCTTCACTAATAGGGTCATCGTTCGTAGAGTCAGTGGTAGCCGTACAATCCAAATGATTTTGTCATCTGACCCCTCACTAGCGTGAAAACCAGAATATTATCCCGCCTATGACAACAGACAATGCCTATGACACAGACCTGACATTCTTTCACAGGTGTCCCATAACGCTTCAACATTTAAAATTCTCTGGAATCAGAAAGGAAGAGGGCAATGAAAGGACATAGACTATACAGGCCATTCAGGATTAGAAGTTACCTTCGAATGGAAAAGTTTTCAAATGCCTCCAGTTACTTGATTCTAACGTGCACATCTTCCCCGAAGAATACGTCCCACATCATATGCGTCCCATAATCGAGCACAAACTGAAAAAGCCCTAGTGGTTGCTTACTGTGCGAAGATCGTGGGGCAACCATATCCGGATGTTTACACGTGAACAAAGCTTCAAAGATTATGCGGCCTGTGGCAGCACCAAAATAACGAAAAAACTTCAACCAAGGCGCTACCGCAATGCACTGCAGGCAGGCAGAAAGAAATATGCGCACAGGAAGCAGGCGCACTGCATGATACTGTATCATGCAGTGCCCCCCTTTTTACAGAGGATTATTACTCCGTGACAGTCTCTCGCTAAACATTTTTATACAGTGTCGACCATTTACTACGTAACCGCTGATAGTGGGGGACCGGATGTAACACGCGTTTTTGTGACAACTGGTTTGCCTTCCACAGAACTCAATGCATGAGCTTACCGCTTAAAACGCAGTTGCCCAAGCACAATATTGTTAATGGTGCGGTGTTTTGATGGGTCTGCTGATTGACCAGTACAGCTATGGCGTCGTTTTAGGGTCGCAAAAAACAAAAAAGATGAGTTCAGCCACTTAGACACATAAGATAAAAACACAGGCGCCCTTTAGTTTGCATTCAGTTTTCACTCCAGTGATATCCACAACTGCCCTAGCTAGCTCTCGGCACACCTCTGAAGATAGCAAGAGCCGCCCCCCCTCCAACTCCACGCGGTAAACTGTTGTGATTAACACCTTGTGGAGATAAGCAACCACCCTTTTCCTTTTCGAACATCTGGAGATAGCGAGCCAAGCCACGACGCCTTAGGTTTCCATTACCTGTACCGTTGATAAGCAACTGCCTTTAGCATCGCAAACGCAAGACAGGATGGGGGGAAAAAACAGGCGTAAGACGGGCTTTTTCCCTCCCTGCAGCATTCATTCTTATCGACGCTAAGAAACGCAGATCCCTCAACATACAAACACAAAGTATAAGTTAAAGTCGCGCTCACAGTTTGAAAGACTGCGCAGCAGCATCTGATGTGGAGAAAAACAGGTGGAATAAAGACCGTACCTCTGTTTTTAAAAGGTGTTCAGTTGAGTGACGATAGACAAAGAATGATGGAAAGGTAGGTTGTGATTTCGTTGGATTCGCGCATGTTTTGTTTATAGTGCGGTACCGCTTATAGTGAGAATTTTCGCAGCTCCCGCGACGTACGTTATAAGAGGTCTGCACTGTATATACAGTGGAACCCGGATTACCAAATTTAGTTGCATAATGCTCGCAGTCGCATAATGCTCACACCCCTAATGTGAGATGCCAAAACTTGGATTTTTTTGTTTCCTGGCACAATCCTCTCACCCCAAAAAATTGCAATGGCGAAAGTCGTCTGCTCGTGAAACCCACATGATGCACGCACTCACCACCACTCCGTTTGGCGGAGAGCGCATGACAGCCTAGCTCCATCTACACTGTCGTTGAACCGGTTTTGCAAGCGCGCTAATAGGTAGCGTTTTGCGCAGCCCGCAGTCGTCCCTTCGTTGTCGAGAGCTCGCTTTCCACCTTGAGAATCCATTATGAGAAGTTTTTAGTCACTTCGTCCTGTCCTGGTTTCGATGCCGCTTCGCCATAGGGTGCACGTGCGCCAGTTATAATGCTGCTTTCAAGCTGAAAGCTGTCGAATACACTATAGAGTATGGGAACTGTGCCGCAAGCAAGCACTTCGGCACCACGAGTTCAGCATGCGCTACTGGAGACGGCAGCACGAGGAACTGAGGTGACCAACCAGACACGCAAAGTACAGTGGCGAGAGCATCTCGTGGGCAGCCTTTGTAAGCTGTAAGCAACATTTGGGCAGCGCCCAGATGTGCCACCTCGTGGTACTCTACGTTATGGTTACAATGAACTGCAAATGTGGTGGCAAGTGCTCATCTGCAACACTGCAACCCCACAACTGTCGCAGCAGAAAAGACTGACCTACATTCGCGAGTGATTAAAAAAAAGACCGACCTCTCTGTTGTGGCAGCCGCTTTTCAGAAGATTTGAGATAGTGTTTGTACAATTGGGAGATGGGGTCGAAATTCAGAAGAGTTGGTAGGGTATGGGGTACTGACATGCCCTTTGTCTGCCATTACTTGGCTGGTTGTGTGAAGCATGAAAACTCCGCCCCCAGAAAGCCATGGCAAGCAAACTGAACATCAATTTCGATCCACATGTGGCTTCATTGGGCGCTGCCTTGCAGGTGATTCACTGGATGGCTCCGGCTGGCCTAGGCGCATATACTGCTCAGGTTTAGATTATGGGGGGGGCCAGCAAAGCGTGGCAGGAGGCACCGGTTCTTTGCCGACCAAAGTACAAGACCATCACAACGCAGCGAACCGTGCGAAGCAGGCCACTGCTGCAGTGAAACAAAATTCACTCACCAAATCAACAACAGCGCAAAGGCAGAGCGAGCGACTGAAGAGCGAGCACTGCCAGCTACAGCGAGGCAGCATGTAGCTCCCAAGTTCCCAACAAGCACACAAGCGCCGGACAAAGTTATGCAACCAAAACGGCAGGGCAAACAGGAGATACACGCAGGAGAAGCAGCAGAAAGGCGGCAGCAGAGGCAGCGAGCGAGAAGCAGCACTAAAGATCATAGGAATTGCTTGGGTGTCTTCATACTCTTTTCAGGCCAGACTGAGGTCTGTGGGTAATCTGCGGGTAATGCATGACTTGGTGTGTCTTTTCAAGGGTGGTGGAGTGACCGTGTGGTCTTGTCGGGAATACATGTGGGGTGAATTTTTCATCTGGAGTCAGGCCTATGTCTGTGAAAGTGGAAAGCAAGAGGTGCAAGTGAAATGCGGTGTGCACCCTCCTCCTACTCACTATTTCGTCGTCCCGTGGGCTCCAGAAGAGCTTGCTGCAGTTCAGGCACCGCCTCAACGTCTTAGCTCCCGGCTTGGCCTACAGGCAAGAAAAAATTGGCTGACATTTACCCGCACTGATATGATTGGACAGCGATGTTGTTAAAAGACCTATGAAAATGATATTGCAAAACCAACGACAAATGCACTTTGAATTGAATTTAGCAGTACTTAATTTCAGCACACTGACCAGGCAAGTGCAAGAAGTAAAACACAATTGTTTCTAAATTTCAATTTAATTTAGCATACTTCTGATTTAATTAGCTTAATGAAACTTGGAGGAACTACAGCTTCGTCCTAGCAGACAAACACGGGGCTGCCCCGTTTCATGCCGGCTTTGCGATGCTGCTAGACTGGCTTAGGAGTTGCAGCTTCGTGTTACCTGTATTCAAACTGGGAGTGATAGTTATCTTTTATACGGGCCACGATAAAACTTCACACGGCTGTAGTCTCCTGAGCAGTCGAACACCATTTAATTTGTTTCAGGATTTGCTTTGGTAAAACGCGAGTTAGGTGTTTTCTGTAACCATACTCCTCCCATAGAAACCCTGTTATTGACAGCAGACAGGAATTCAGAAATGTTACCATTCCACTGTGGACAACCAATCACGATAGCAAATGCAACTCGGCACCAAGATAGGGTCATCTTTGCAATCAATTGCACCATGATTTTTTCCAAGATATCCACATTAACCGGAGATCAAGAGCTTCCACAAGAAAGTTGGCTCCGCCATTATGTGTTGCGTCTGCAGCAATGACACGAAAAATTCAGGCCAATGTACCAACAACAACTTCGCAATAAAAATATACTGACATTCAATCAAGGCAACTCTGACAATGGTACAATTTAAAATGGTACAATGGTACAATATGCGATTGCGTTAATACCGCGTGCTCCCCTACCACTCAGCAATGCCAACGCAAATGACAATGCACCCCAGCTGAGCTCGTGTGAATCCCTGAACAACACCTTCAGGTCCTTTTCTGGCTTTATCAGGCAAATCGTGGACTCCTCAATTCAAAGTGCCGTTACAATCACCTGTGCGAGACTCCAATTATACTCTAACAGGATGGTTGCAATCCAGGGCCATACTGAGGTGGTTCGTCTAGACGGTTCTTGGCACCACACTAGAGGGTGGGGAGGGCGGCTCATTCATTTAAAAAAATTAACGAAAACATGCGGTGCAGCGCAGACACTTGCACTTCAGTGTGTGCGACATGCCCGAGCCTCTTGCTGATTGCTGGGTAGGGCCCCCAGTAGCCCCAAGGGTTTTGGTTCAAACAGGCGAGGAGGCCAGAGAGGTGCAAAGTTAGCCACATACGAGCACCTGACTGAGACCCCATGGGCGTCAGCAACGGAGTTCAAAAGGGACACTTGAGCGCCCACCGAATCTCCTTTCTTTTAGCATGACAGCGTTAGCTGTGCCATTTGTGAAACACCCATCCTGTGTGCAAAGGTAACATCACCAAAAGAATGCCAAGCTTGCAAGAAAGAGGAGGCCATGTTTTTCTTGCTGGCAGAAACATTCCTGGAACTGCACTACCCTGATGTCTGCTTGCTGCTGTATGTGTATGTGTGTAATGGCGTTGGTAAGGCATCAGCGCGAAAAAAGACCAGGGACGAGACGAAAACTACAAACAAGCGCTTGTTTGTAGTTTTCGTCTCATCCCTGGTCTTTTTTCGCGCTGTGTTGCTCATGGATTACCAACTAGCCGGAACCCCCACACTTTTATGGATAAAGCAGGATTATTAGCTAACTGTTTGATGAAGCATTGTGTAAATTCTAGTTCAGGGGACACGCGGGTGGAATAATTACATTTTTTTTAAATATGTTGATTTTTTTGTTTTTACTTGCATTATCATCTTTGACAACCCTTCTTCCATGAAAAAAAAAAAAGAAAAAAAAGAAAACGAAATACGAACGAGAACTTAGTGAAAAACGTGTCTGTATGACTTGTGGTGACCCTAAAAATCACACAATCGAGCCGAATTTTGGCCATCTTTGAGAGTTTTTGCTGCACAGCAGCGCGGCTGGCCACCATTTTGGTAACTTGAGAGAGGTAGACAAAGCCTCCTTCTCTCAATCGAACCACTCGCCAGCTTCGTATCTCCGCGTAAAAAACGTAAAAAAGAATATTCTCAGTGGCTAAAGCGTTGCACTGCTGAGCACGAGGTCGCGGGTTCGATTCCCGGCCGCGGCGGCCGCTTTTCTGATGGAGGCGAAAAGCAAAAACGCCCGTGTGTACGAGATTTCGGCGCACGATAAAGATCCCCAGGTGGTCAAAATTAATCCGGAGCCCTCCACTACGGTGCGCCTCATCGCCTGCGCTGCGTCGGCGCGTTAAACCCTACAATCAATCAATTAAAAAAGAATATTTCTTCCCGCCTGGTTTGAGAGCTCCCACTGGGTATTTAAATCATGTGACGCGAAATCGGGACCGCCATTGGCCCTCGCCGCTTGTGAGCCACGTACATCGTTCCGTTCGCAACGCTTCGCCAAGAGCTATCTTTTTTATTTCGTTATCGTGAGTTTTTTTTTATAGTGAACGGTGAGAAGCGTGACTTTCGTCACCGCAAGTCCTGGACTTCACACCCATACAAGGGAAAGCGCAAGCAGTGCAGCATAGCGACGACCATGGCCAACGCCGGCACGACCGGCAAGGCTAGGCCTAACGGTGACCCGCCTTCACTTCCAAGTGTTGCGAGCGCAGCTCAACCAGGCAAGGCTGATTTTATCAGTGATGCTATCGGCTTTGTAAGCGCATCAGAGAAGTTGCAGCCTTTTAAGGAGGGGAGACAGCCGGCAACAGGAGCGGTGCAAGCGTAGTTATCTGCGAAGTCGACAGTCTGAATGACCTTGCGAGCGGTGCCGTGTGCACGATGTGTGGGTAGTGCTAACTCGTCGTAGTTGAGGTAGCAAACAAGTGGAAGGGCCTCGCATCAGTGCTGGAACTCAAGTGCAAAAACGGGGAGTGCTCTGCAGGAGTTATTTATTTTGTCTAATTGTCGCATCACGCTGCCGCCAATGGCCGCGGAGGCCGCTAAGTCCATGCGTGATACATAGTTTCGCCATCAATGTGAAAGCAAAACTTGCTGCACACGCGGTTGGCATAGGACACGATCAGCTGTCCAGGTTTTGTGCCATTCTCCAAGAACTGGGAATCTTCCCTTCAAAACTTACCAGACTAAGCAGTGCAAGTGACCAGCGGAGGATCAGGCAGATGTCTGCCAAACTGACTGCTGAGGCTAGGTCCCATCGCCGCAGCCTCGTGAAGCATGCCCGTACCAAGGACAACACCCGCAAAAATCGTGAGGGTGCAACTTATGCGGCAGGACAGTTCTAGCTTTAGGACCTCAATGTGAACATTTCAGACTATATCCCCACCAATTAAGTTTCATGCTGCTTGACAAGAATTAAAGAATCTGCAAAAGAAATAAACTTTCAATTGCATCTTGAAGTACAGAGGTGCACTGCCTGACACGAAAACGTAGAACAGGGTGAATTACACAGAAACAGACGAGGTGGGGCACAAACTATCAACTGTTTTATTATCATGTGAAGGGGGGGAGGGGGGGGGGGCGGTTATATATGATGGACATAAAAAACACACACGAAAAAAACACAATAAAGCACAACACGTGACATGATATCTATTCCTCACTTAGGAAACCTATTTCATGCGTCGAAAGCCGGATTGAAGGGGCGCTAACGCAATCTCCCTCCACACCTGACAACATTGCAAATGCTTCGAAGATTTTGTGGATAATCTTTTTTTTGAGCGGAACAAGACGGTTGTCCCCTCAAAATTGGGCGAACAACTCTTATCGCAACTCTTAACATGCGTGGCCAAATTTCAATTTACCGCCAGTTGCGTGCAAGCAACGTGATGTTCCCGTAATCTGTCACTGAGACAGCGGCCCGATTGCGCCACGTAAGACTTACCACAGGAGAGGGGGATCTTGTATACAATGCCCTCTGCGCAGTTGACGAACTGACGCCTGTTTCGTGTGCCACATTCAAAACCTTTTTCCGTCGTCTGATTTGCAGCCTTGCAGTCTCTTTAGTTTCAACGGGGCAGAAAATACCACCGGGATCTTATGTTTGGCACCCACTTTTTTTAGCCGGTGCAAAACCCTACGAATATAGTTGGTCGACTCTTAGGTTTTTCCTTGTTGTTCTCAGGGCTGTTCGCGTTTTTCACCTTCTTTAACACTTTCTCTGTTACTTTCTCAATGCAACTTCTGCATTGGCAATCTAGGCTGTCCATCACTGTGTGCGAACACAATTTGGTGATTGCTTGCCTGATGCAGGAAGTTGCAATTCCACGATTTATCAGTTTGGTGTGGGAAGAGTCACACGGCAGCAGTCCCTTTTCCCCCCTCGCGCGGTAGGCCTAACTTGCGTGAAATTCTTCTTTTGAAAACAGGTCAAGAAATTGCAGGCACTTTTTTTCCTGCGATAAGAGTTGTTAGCCCGATTTTGAAGGGACAACCATCTTGTTCCGCTCCAAAGACAAGATTACCTGCGAAATCTTCGAAGCATTTGCAATGTTGTCAGGTGTGGAGGGAGATTGCGTTAGCGCCCCGCCCCCCTTTCAATCCGGCTTTCGGCGCGTGAAATAAGTTTCCTAAGTGAGGAACAGATATTATGTCCTGTGTTGCGTTTTATTATTATTTTTTCGTGTGTGTTTTTCATGTCCATCATATATCACCGCCCCCCTTCACATGATAATAAACAGTTGATAGTTTGCGCCTCACCTCGTCTGTTTCTGTGTAATTCACCCTGTTCTACATTTTCATGTGAGGCAGCGCACCTTTGCACTTCAAGATGTTAAAACACCAACTAGCCCACTCCCAAGCCCCTCAATTGCCTTTTTCTCAGTTTGGGATTTTTGTCAGTTTTCTGAGTTTGTGCACACTATTTATCCCATTTAAGAGTTGTATTGCAACAAAATTTTGCAAAGATGTTCATTATAACACGTAGAGTGCAGAAATCTTGTTCATTATGCAATTTGTGTTTTTAGGTATTACTGACGGTCATAAAACAAAAATATAGAAAGCAAAATATAAGGCTTTTTCAGGTAGATTTGATAAATATACAAAATGAATATAAGGTGCACTCTGTTGATTAGCGCGCTCTGCAGTTCCTGAGGAACCACCTAGGCTATTTTAAAACCTTCAGTAAAATTTTTTACTATAAAAAATAGTGTGCACAAAAAAGCCATTTTTCTGCACGTCATGCCACGCAGAATTTCATCAGGAGCAGCTATTTGAAATCTAATTGCTACATGACAAGAGGAGCTCAATCTTTACAAGCTGTAAAATTTCAGACTCCTAACTTCATTATTAAAAAAAAAGTTGTATCGAAAGCATGTCCCCTTAAACTTAGTCTTTTCGCATCGTTTAACTTACAGCCTAATTTCACTTCACTATATTTTCGCTTAACTTATTTGCATACACATTGCTAGAGTTGCCTCACTTCTCATAATAACAAAGCTTTATATCTCAACCTGGCACAAATTGTGTGCTATGTGAATGTCATACACGCATAACCATGTTTAACACATTGGTTCACCTTGCTGAACGAATAACAACAGAACTCCGCTTTCAGGCATACTCAATTCTTCGTGCGAAATGGTGCTAAATTTTTTTTCCAGTCGACTTCACGGTCAAAACACACTATCCCAACAAAAACAGTGCTTTTGCTTGCCTTCCTCTGGCACTGGGGTAGTATTCCACATGTGTTCTGCCTGCACGTCCGAAGCCAGGGTGAAACCAGCTATAGCAAAACCTCAATATAACGAACTTCAATATAACAAAATCCCTTGTATAAGGAAGCTACAAAGAATAAGTAACTTAATGCCCATTGGAAACCATGTATACTTAGTCTCGATATAACGAAGTAGATGTTACTGTAATCTCAACAAGACAAATTTTTTGACATTTAGACAACTGATCCGGAAGGACCACTTTTCCATAGAAATGATGGCTGAGGGAGAAACACAGCAGGCGCGAGAAGAGAGAGCGGAGATGAGCAGCTCCCGTTTTGTTTTCTTCCCCGCCAACAGAAGAGGGCGGAGACGCATGCACTCTCCCTCTCTCCCTGCCCTCTCGCTGCCTCCACCCCATGCAGAGGCAGCTGCTACTCATTTTCCCAATCAACGTTGCGCAAAAACTGGCTTCCGCTATCCTCTAACAAAAAAGCAGAACAATCACAGAACCAGCTCTAACCAGCACTAGACGCTCCTCTATGAATTGCTCCCGAACAGAGGGTATAGTTGGGAACACCATGTCCACCAGGTGAAGGCCATCCGGGTTCCGCACCTGGACCACCAGCGTCATGAACTGGGAAAAAAAAAAAGTATGGACACATAAAGCATGCAAACCCAATTTGTGGTTCAAAGGGATGTATTTGATAGCCCAAATTTCTCACTGAATATGAAATCACTTCCACGGCCACTGGATGAAAGGCACACTGACGTACAGCCTGCCGCATGTCCCCAAAGCGGCGTGAGTGCGTCTAGAGCCAAATACTGCCACCGCGGTGCCACTGTCCCGGGACTGGTTGCGGTGAGCGCGGTTTGCAGGATGCCGGCTTTCGGGCTGCTTATTTTGAAGTGTGGGCTTATCATTGGCATTCTACGCTCTATATAAGGCATTTACCAGCACTAATGTTACACCTGTTAAAATACAAAGATGATTAGCGGCGACCGAGCTTCTTTTGGTCAAGATGGAAGTTAAATTCCGTTCGCAGCAGCAGCATTATGCGCGCTGACGTGTGCCCTCTGTCTCACATTGCTGTGCCATTGTGTCTCACACCACCCGGAATGCTCTTTGCGACCTCCCGCCCGGCAGAGATTTACGTTTTGTCTGCAAGCTGCGGCTGCAGAGAACATATTAAAATTTCGGACAAACAGAAATAATGTTTTTGTGACAGCGCTTGTTATTTATGAGTGCCAACACTTGTCAATGTTTAAGACATGACCAACTTTTATGTAGGTTTTTCCTCGTGCACTAAATAAAACACCATAGTTCATATTAATTTCACGGCACATATGACCTGATTATACGTTTAGTTACAAAGTAATACTACTATCATAGCTATGTCAGCTCTTCTTTTGATTTTTACAATATAAATATACAGTTGAATGAAAAGCAATTCCATTTTCTACCTGATACTTAATCTTGTTCTCTACAGAATCGAAAAAAAATTTAGGAGAGCACATGTGATGTCCGGGTTGACAAAAAATTTTAGAAATATTTGGCGAGCTTCCGCAAGCTATATTTTTGCCCGGACACAAAATAAAAAAACGAAACTGTACAGAAATTCTAAAAATTGCCTAATAATGCGTAAGCATTCAAGCACCGTTTTTCCATTTCACCTTTTTTCTTTTCTTTGTTATTTTAAACCAACAGTCTATATCTAGAATATCATAATTATTAAATGTTCTAACTGCATGAATTACGCATTTTCTGCGCAGATACAAGGCATTACACTTCTTGCATTATGGAGAGATTATGCTTGGCATACATACATACATACATACATACATACATACATACATACATACGGACAAATGTACAGTTCTCGCGGTTGAGTTGCCCGTGAAGGACAACATCTTTAAAACTCGTGCACTGGCTGCGTCTCTCAGTCGGCGCAAGCGCTCGCCTACGGGGACCGCCCCGCTCCGTCCCGAAACCAGTCCTCGAACGCTAGCGCCGTGAGGGAGTCTAGCGGCGGCAAACGTAAACACCGCCACTCACGCCCTCGCCCGTTGAATTCCGGGTGACGCGGCAGGCCGCACCTTGCGTGCGCTCTCATCCAGCGGCCGTGGCAGTACTGAATCATTGTCTACAGCATAAAAAAAATTGGCTCAGCTGGCACTAGCGGTGCAAGGCTGAAGAAACAGCAGAGCTGGGGGCCAACCTATCTTCTAACGGTTTCGCCAAGTTTTGCTAGGCTTCGGCACGGTACTCAGGGTTGGATTGTAGCCGTCTCATATGTTCTCGAGCAGCGACACGACAGTGTTAGCGCTGCGCTTTTTCTTCCTACAAAGTTGCATTCTTCTTCGGCCGACCTGCGATCTCTACGATCCGACCTGCGATCTCTGGCAGAGTAGCAGTTGCGCGATGAAAAAGATCAGCACAACAGGCCTCCTCTATTGCAGCGCCACCTAACAGTTTTTAAATGAAACCGAACAAAAACTTATCGGTGACTCCGTCCGAATAGACAGTTCAACTAAGCAGCAAAATTAGACAGCCGGATATACCCTCACATGGAAACGAAACTGGAAAGCGAACAGCTGGCAGTGTAAGGCCGGTTTGAAGCGCTGTCCTCGGCGGAACAGATATCTGGTGACTGGGTGTGATCTTTTGACTTGTATCTGAAGTTCTTATCGCAGAAATTGGGTTATAGTGGGGGGAAATCAGGAGCGGCATGCTTTGTTCAAGGATCAGTTGGGTAACTTCGTAGTAGCGGTAAATATGAATTTCGCGATGCAGAAACGAAACCGAAACTGTTGTAAACTGTTCGCGAATAGTCCTGGGGTAAGTAGAACTACCACAGAACTTAGAACAACGTGCGCAAAGGCAATAAAACTGCCTAAAATCATAATGTAGCTTTGCAACCAGGCACTGCTTGACCATTTCAGCTGCTTTCTGGGATTATTACTGTCAGAGCGCGAACCTGACGATTGAAAATCGTTTGCTGGTTCACCATTCACGCCCTGATAGCAAAAAAACAAACACTGGTGCAGAGTAATTACGAGTGGCACGCATTCTTCATTGGTAGCAGTGACGTGCGATGACCACGCTCCTTTTCCACACCCAGGTGATTCAAAAGCGCGTCAAAAATCACATTTTCATTACAAAAATGAAAACAAAACTGATTTTGAAAGGCCATTTTCTGATATAACTCCGTACAGCTTTACTTGTTTGAGCAACGCCTGGAACGCTATGAAAAGGCGCTCCCAAAGTATCGATCAAATTGATCGATTTTGAATAGGCGCGGTAGCGAAAGAGTTAATGCCAGTTTATCAAATCAAATACTTCGCAGTATTTGTTTTACACTTGTTGGTTTTGTTGCTTATACACATGGCCATACTAGAGTAGAAATTGATTCGTAGTTAATTTTGCAACAAATATTTATTCTGTCCTTCACTTTAGGCAGGGAAGCATTTGTATATTTTGTCACTAGCCATAGTACACTTTGCTTTTGTACAATGTTTTTTTTTTTACACACAAAAGCATTGCCGAGTTTTGATACCCTGTGCATGCTAGGAAGCAATGCTTTATTGCTGTACGTAATAGAACAAAATGCAGTAAAAACCATGTATGTAAACTATTCTGAAAATTCACAAAGAAAGTTCTTGAAACCTTTGTACATTATCTAAAAAAAGCGAAGCTGGACAGTTCGATTCTAACTGGCAGTGTCGCCGGGCTGGGGACCTTAAGTTGGGAATGCAGCTGGAGCCTTCATAATAATAACCAGCTGGAAATGCAGCCAGAAATTTTATAGGTTTCTGCTGAAAATGCAAAATTTCTATCTATACTTTCTAGCTGCCAATTCACCTGGCTATTCAAAAAATTGTCTAGCTGGAAGTGATTTCCAGTCCCATAATAAATATAGCTAGGACTAGAATTATTGAAGGGCTGCAATTTATTCCATTCTCAAATTTATTTATCTTTCTACTGTTTCTTGCTAGGTCGCCCACCATGGCGTGGTTGCTTCAATAGGCCTAGGCTAGCATGTATTCCCTCTCTGCTGTTCTTGCCTGTGGCAATCGCAGGCGTCTCTAAAAATCTATGCAATTCACTCCTGCGATGTCAAAGGCCAGCCACAGTGCATGATTGTAGAGCAAATACACCACCTTGTTTGCAAGCTCCTCCAGCCTCTCCACGAAGTCTGCGGCTGACACCGACTCCACAATGCCCGCCAGACGGCACCGCACTGCCTGCGCTGCGATGGATGCAAGCCTGGCGGGCAGCTCGTAGATGTGCTCGTTGTCGATATCTTCGATGTCCCCGTAGTCGACGAAATAGACTGTCGCTCCGCCTGAGCGCTCCTCCAGGACGACTGCACGGTACCAGGTCCACGAGCCATACTCAAAGAAATGGACGCAGCACAAGCTGCCCACCTGAAAGCACAGAAGGCAAAGCGAGCATGCAGCAAGCACCCACATGAAACACAATAGCCGCCACGCAAGCCAATCCCTTGTGGGACTGCAGAGACGTACCACCAACAATCAGTCAACGCCCAAAATTGCTTTGAAAGCCTTTACTTAGTTCCCAGTGCCCAGAAGACGCTAAGATGAAGTACATGGTTAAAACATGGTCTACATGCCATGTTATTGGCGCGCAGACTAAGCAGGTTCACTGGATAAAAAAATCATGCTCGTCAAAATGCATTAGTGAGCCCCTGTGGGTAGATCAAGGAACAAAATTGCATGGGCACTCAAGTACTCCTTATAATGTGGTGATTGCACGAGCATGCGTGCCAAAGTGTGCGACACGTCTTTTCGTTATTACCACTACCCTTTACATTTTGAGTGACTTGATTTGATTGTGGGGTTTAATGCGCCGAAGTTACGCCCGGGCTATGAGGTGTGCGTAGTGGAGGGTTCCAGATTAATTCTGACCACCTGCGGATCTTTGATGTGTGCCAAGACCCCTTTTGCCTTCTTTTGGTCACTATGACGACTTGACACATGCCCACATTCCCATCACCAAGAAAAGAGGCCATTTAGCGAGGACTTACTTTGCTAGTCCCATAATTGCTATTTTGTAATTAGCATGTTTAAGTTACTCATGTAGACCTCAGTACACAGTGCATTCACAAGCCAAGCAGGATTCTGTTCCATGCTGACCCAGCAGCATCTACGTGTGGCTTTGCCTAGAACACTCCTATTCTTTTATGCAACTGATAACACACCTCCTCTGCTCGGCCCCAGTAGCCTACAGAAAAAATAAAGCAAAAGTCCCTGGATCAAGCCCCGCCAACGGCACTTTTTTTCCGAGACCCATAATTTTTTTTTAACTCTAACATGGTCTCTTGGCTCAATTCTACTTATTGTTTTCACAAAAAAAAGTTGTTTGGTACCTTTTAGGTTGGTTTAGAGGTGGGGCATGGTATATAAGCACTTTTATTAACGTTTTGCATCGCACTGGAAGTTCTATCATCTTGGAACGGAATATTGCCACAATGCATTCACTAGGTCCACCTTTGTCACGCTCCCTTTGCGTCATTATTCTTCTTATTTCTGTTGCTACAACTTGGCACATACACATGTCAGCACCGCCAAGCAAAGGATAATTAGCAAAAATGCACTTTGATGCTTCTCTCACTGCTACTTCTGTAATTGCTATTAGCATGCTCAAATTATTCACACTTGTTACTAAACATAAGGCCACAAAGCATTAACTAAAGCCAGTTTTGGTGATGTGGGCCAGTGTCACATACCGGAGGTCTCCCGTTCGATCTCACCCAGGGCCACATTTGCTGAACTTCCTTTTCAACTCAGTTACTCTACTTTTTATTCTTTGAGCCGTCAGCCATTTTTCCTACTATCTGTCAGCAATTTTGTGCGCCAGGGATGCCAGATTTTAAACCTACTGAGGTAACTACTGAGGCACTCTGCTTAACTAATGCTCTCGCGTTAACATTGTAACCAACCCAACACTGCACACAGACCAAGGCAGCCAAAGAAATTTCACCAGCTACGTACCATAAATTTTTACATTTCTGTGTTTAACTTTTTGAACCATGCGCCACGCTGTGGTACAAGGCTTCAGAATGGTATCGGCCAATAGACACACGGCGTTGTCATTCCCCAGTATCTCACAAAATAAGCGCCACTGCAATCCAACCTCACATTGAACGAGCAACTTCAGACATTACACCAGTATGCGAGCAAAACAGAGAACAAAGGCCCTGCCTTCCGCTTGGCAGGGGTGAGGAGGCAAGTTGCGCTTCGGGACAGCACCCTCATGATGTTGTCCACCAGGTTGTCGTTGCGCCGCAGCTGGCAGCAAAACTCGCCAGAGGGGCTAACAAAGACCATCTTGGCTGGTATCGCTGTGTTCGGCTCCAGCTTCAGGTCCCGGATGGCCGAAGTGACACCGCTGAGCCCACCTGGCATGCTGGCAAGGGACAGGGGCAGGAGTGGTCCGTGTGTTCTGCAGCGTCACTGAGAAGCGAGAGCTGACTCAGCACTGACTCGCACAGAAACAGCAGGCAGGCTGGCTTGGTCACATACCAGCTAGGTGCCACATAGCCGGGAGACTAGTTTAGCGAGATGTTCTTAAGCTAGCACTTGTATCTGGTTTTTCCCATGAAGTGTCACTTCACAGAAACCCGGCATTGTTATACTTATGTCAGGCATCACTGAAACTAGATAAGAGTGCAGAAAGCTGAAGGGGCTGCGGGTGGGGAATTCAATTTGTCAGCACAAATTTGTCTCACAACCAGAATCACTCTGATAGTTCAGACACAAACGCATCCATTGGAACGACTGACCAAAGGAAGAACGTGTTAAAAGCACACACTGTTTCATTAGCATCATGTAACAAGAAATGCACGAGTGAGAAAGATAGAGACAAGCCGTTTATGGTGCAATGTGCTAAAATTGTTGGAGTAACCTTACAACTTACTAAAAATTCTTAGGTTTACTAAGAATTCTTAGCAAACCATGTTAAAAGTCCTCGCCTCTGGCGCTAGGATCACTAGCTGACCACTTTGATGTCGTAAATTTACTTTTTATATATTTTTGTAAGTGATCTTTTGTGAATCATTTCCTCCTGACGTGACTGGAATGTATATGGGTGCAGTCAACTGCAGCATTTTGACCAGGCAAAAAAAAACGCCAGAAATGCACACAAAAGCACTGGCTTTTTTTGTTCACTTACTGTGCTTCTGAAGTACCTCCTTAGCAAGTGCTATTTCAGGCATGTGTTAATATGTAAAACATGTATCTGGCTTTATACATGCCGTATAATCTTAAATATGGCTTAATGGTAAACATTAACTTGAAATTGTTGAAAAGCATGCTGTCTGCTTCAGTCATTTGAAGTACTGGTCCATTTACTTTTTTCACAGCTGGCGCATGAAACAATATACACATAGATACAGTTGAATTGCACGGGCAAAGGGCGAGAGTAAAGAGATTATTCTCCCTTCCTACTAACTTATTCAAATCAAACCTTTTATTTTTTTCCACAAACCTTTGCTGAGAGGAAGACACTGCCCCTTGTGCTTCTTAGGCCGAAACTGCCCATGAGTTTTATTATGCGCTACCGATATATGAAACACGATTCCACAATAACGGTAGGCTGGCTACTGTGATATCTGATTAGCTTCTTTTAGAATAATTCTGGATGATAGTTAGGATACTTCAATTATGTGCTTGGTTATTTCATCTCCTGGTGTAACCCACCTTGCCTGGTACTTTAGGACTGCAGTGTGAATGTAAACAAACGAACAGCAACGGGCACTTCTCATGATATAGCCTCCTGTTAGACCTTGTTTAATGTCATGAGACATTGTTTTCAATAGCACCTGTTATGTACACTAAAATAGGAAGTGTTTTTGTGGTCACTTAGAATGTGCTCATTTTGCCCAATTGTTGTAGACCTAGAGGCACAAAAAATGTTGCATTATATTGTGCCCATGCACACCAGTCACATCAGAAAATTGACAGGCTGCTGCATGCAATTCTCCAACAGTTTTCAATGTGTCCTCAGGGTATTCGTTTACAAAACAGGTCTCCCCATAAAAAAAAAAAAAAAACATTAAACTGCAGAAGAGATATTTAATATTAAAAAAAAAAACACATCCTGACTGAAATTCCAGCAAAGGTATTTTGCGTAGGAAGCGTGTAATCTATTTACCATGCAACCCTAAACTGTTTGACTGGTTTGACCACTTTTTTTCATGCGTAAGCATTCGTTGGTGCCCGTCCGTCCACAACGCGCGATAAAGTGCGTTACACGAATTTAATTAAATTAAAGTGCAGGGCCTGTTGTGGGACAAGGGCACGGGCCGCAGCAACTTCGACCGTGATTCGCCAACAGGCAGCGGCCGTGGAACGAACTCTAGCTGCGGCGAATCCGATGTCGAGGTGGTAGGCTTAGTGTCGGCATCGGCCGCGAGACTTCTCGACGAACCTTGCAACCTTTCGCGTTCTCATATTATAAGGTAATGCTTCAGGATCCTCTACAACATTTTCATTTCCCTGTATCTGCACCCGCTCGAACTCTCAATCGAGTTTGCATGCAAATGAGTGTGCGGACACCGACCTGTGACAGGCGTTACGGGACGTCAAGGAACCGTGGCGGTAGCAGTGCTGTCTCAACTGAAGCACTGAAGCCGCACGAAGCCTCTTTGTAGCGCAAAAAGAAAACACGAATTCCTACCCTGTCGGGGAGGATAGCAGGTTAAAATGCCGATGCACTGTACTAGCCGTACCACGGGCCCAAACAAACGCTGTGCCGCTATCAATCCTTCCTGTTCTGTGCTATCACGCTGCGCATGGAGGAAAACGCTGCGTTACTAGGCCTATTTTCGGGTTCCTTTATTCGGGACTGTCCAGAGCAGTTCCCGGGCAGTCCAAAACTGCTTCTATGGGCAAATAAAATATGGAGCTACTCTGGAGCAGTTCCGAGCAGTCCGAAATGATAAATAAACAAGCTTTTTATTTGCCCCTAAGCATGGAGCCCCCAAGCATTCCGCATTTTTTTTGTGTTTATTTTTGCTCGTCGAATCTGTTTCGGAGCGCCTAGGAATGAAAGGCTTTTTGGGATGGAGGCGCAAAAAATGCTCAAAACTGCCCGGGGGATGCAAATAAAAAACAAAGCCACTAGATAAAGCACTAGATAATATGTGCTGCCACTAGAGGCTTTTTTTTTTTTTTTTTTTTGCTTGCACTGGCTGCACTGGTGCAAGCAGGGCATCGTGGAGCGTGGAGTGGAAAGTGGGACGGCTGCTGCCATCCCACTCGGAGCAGAGTGGGATGGCAGCAGCCGTCCCAGAGAGCTCGGAGCAAGCCGGCACTACGGACGTACAGTGCGCACAAGACAACGATCAGCCGGGAGGGTTTCTATGACAACAGTCGTGGGAGTTCCCTGCTGTTCGAGGCACGCTCTGGAACTTTAAGAACCGCTGTGTGGTGGGCGAAGTGTGGCAGGGAGGGGGAAGTGAGGTGCTCGGCGTGCGGAGAGGAGGAGGAGTCTTTGGAACACGTCGTGATAGAGTGTAAGGCGATCCAGCCCCACCAGCCTAGTGGAACTACACTAGAGCGGGCGCTGGGCTTTGGATTCAGCAAACCGCCAGGTGGCGGGCCGCAGGCCAGTGAGGCGAATGGTGGAGGAGACGATGCAGCGGTGGACATTGAGTCACAGGCAGAGACCACCGAGCGGACGAAGCGTCGTCTCGAAAACTGGTTTGCAGTAGGGAAAAAGAGGTGTGGCGTCGTAGGCTAGGACCCGTGCGGAACATTTTTCCGAACGTTGTGCTCCGCCCGTTTCAAAGGGAACAGCCATCAAGACATCATCATCATCATCATCATGTATTCGGAGAGGGGGGGAGGGGGCCTGCGGCTTTGTCATGCTGGCATCATGCCAGCTTTTTCTGCAGAGTGTATTAACTCTATGTTCTGCAGGTCTCCTGCATCATGTATCCTTGATGCCAAATAAAGTCATTATCATTATCATTAAAACATTTTTTTTTTACTATCGCTAGAGTGTTATCGCATTGAGGCCCGGGCGCGCGTCACAAGAAACTTCTGATCCGCGAGCTGGCCGCTGCGCAGCAAGTTCTCCCACTGCTCAAGGGTGTGTGGTTGTAGGGGTGGGGGGTTGGCAGGGCACATCCAAACCAAATGAATTGTTGTATTTGGGGTGCCGGGGCAGTACGGGCAGTTTAGGGGGGGGGGGGGGGGTGGTGTGTGCGGTTGGGGAAATCCAATGGAGGAAGGTGTGGTTGTGGTAAGCCTCGGTCTGGAGTCGTCGCCAAATGTATGCGTCGGCCACACCTAGGGATGGATGTGGATGTGGTAGAGCCCTGCGGGAAGCTCTGTAGTGATTAAGGATGTCGGAGTAGTTCTGTGAGAGTGGGTGCAGGACCGGAGGGCCGCTAAGTGGGTCGTCTTCTTTCCCTTCTGGGAATGAATGCCCGGTGGGTAAGGTCGCGGGCAGTGGCACGCGCCACCTCATTCCCAGTGAGGGACGTATGGGCTGGAATCCATACAATGCGGGTCTCTGGCAGTTCTCGTCGTTGTTTGAGGATGGCAGCTGCAAGGCCGGTGATGTTCCCCGTTGCGAACCGTCGGCAGGCTGTTTGTGATTCAGTGAGCACGGTAATGTTGGACGTCGGGGCGTGCACCACCGCTAATGCGATGGCCGCTTCTTCAGCTGTACTTGTAGAGCCGGTATGAAATGTTGGTGTTGCCAGTGTACTACCATCCGCCCTGACTACCGCAGCCGCATGTGCATGTCGAAAGGGGTAGCTTGCGGCGTCCGTGTATCATGCTTCGGGGTCCGTGGCATATCTCGCTCTAAGAAGCCATGCACGGCGTCGCCTGCGACCAGCATTGTAAGTCGGAGCGCCCGTATGGCAGCTCGTTGGATCGCTGTCATGCGCTGCAGGGTGTCGATTGTTGGTGGAAGGGAGTAGCCAAAAGTGTTTAGCACATATCGCCTTGTAGCAGTTAGTCGAAGCCGTTGATGTTGACTGTTGGTGTGGGCTTCAGTTAGTTCAGTCAGGGTGTTATGCAAGCCCAGCTGGAGGAGGCGGTTGATGTGAAGACTGGTAGGCCAAGAGCTGTTTTGTAGGCTTTGCGAATCATTATATCGATTTTATTTTGTTGGTCTCTTTGGTCTTGAGAGCCACGTAGGGTGTCCCATAAGTGATTCTGCTGATCAGCATGGCCTGAAGAATTCTGCATGTGCCTGCTTCTTTGAGTCCATGACAGCAGGAGCACACACGTTGAATAAGATGAGTCAGCTGGGCCACAGTCTGTTGAAGCCTAGAAAGCATTGCTACTCCGCTTCCATCATGGTGGTAGGGAATTCCCAGGATTCGGAGCGTTTGCATGTGGGAACGACAGTACCCTTTATGGTCACAATCGGATCTGGAGTTGGTCGAACCGGTCGCCCTCGTGCCCGCGAGCGCATGATGAGTAGGGCAGATTTTGAAGGTGCGCACGTCAGGCCGCACGTTTGCAGGTATGCCAATGTGGTGTCGACAGCTCGCTGTAGCTGATCTTGCTGGTGGCCTGATGACCCTTTGGTGATCCAGTGTTAAGTCGTCTGCGTACAGCGCGTGGGAGACATCCTCTATGGAATTGAGCTGGGCTGGTAACCCCGATAGAGCGATGTTAAAAAAGCATAAGTGAAATCACCGACCCTTGGGGGGTACCTTTCACTGGTGTGCTGAACTTGCCATAGACATGAGGTCCCAAGTGAAGGGTGGCGGTGCGATCTGTTAGAATTTCGGGCAGCGAGAGAGCGAGCAGCAACAGCAGACCAGCTCATCTGTTTGCTGTTGTTGGCAGTCGAGGAGGCGGTCCGTGCACCCGCCGGGGTAGTTGGGATGAAGCGCCGTGGGCAGCCCTTCCCCGCCGTGGCGTGAGGTTGGGAACACAACTGGCACGTAGGGTTGCACACGTGTTCGGTGTTGGGGTCAGTTTGTCCGCAGTCGTGGCACCGCGTGTTCTCAGGATGGGGGCACACGTCCATGCGGTGCCCCACTTCGCCGCATAAGCGGCACACTTGCGTTGTTGCTCGATACGGTCTGCAGCGGTAAAGCATGCTTCCCACTTTCACGTAGAAGGGTACGTGCTTGCCTTGGAATGTGAGCAGCGCCGAACGAGTTTGGCCCATCATGCATGCGTGGAATAGAAGTGGCTTGTTGGCTTGCAGAAATTCAAGGAGGTTGCTTGCAGTCACTGGCGCCTCCAGCCCGTGTATCACCCCGTGGCACGTGTCCGGTGGCGGCTTCATGTAGGTAGAGAACTCGTAGACCGAGTGCAGAACTTGCAGGGTGTCGATGTTGCTAAGGGTGATGGGAAGCTCCGGGTCTGCAATGCTCGCGACGATAACATTCGGCGTTGCTTGCAGCACCAGTGTGACAAGATTGTATAACCTGGCTAGTGGAATTTCGCACTTTCCAGCCAGTGCTACAGTCAGTTCATGGGTGGTTACCTTGGCTACACTTAGGCCTGCCCTGGGCAGGCCTGTAGACGAGGCATCGTATGTCTTTTTTTTTTGCTAACTGATAGCTGCAGTAGCACTCTGCACTGGTTTGCCCGACACTGCAGTAACGTGCACCAGTTCAGTTCAGGAAAATGCCTCTACTGTGCCCCAGGAGCATGCACAAGTGCATGCTCTTTATTTTTTATTTTTTTAAATGGTGCGTCGGTTTCCATTCGTTTCCCGAAGCATAGCATCCTTCATTACGCCTTAAGTAGAGGAGGGTATGCCGAAGTCAAGGCCAGCGGACGCGCGCGCTCTGGGGTGGAATTCTTGAGTTTTGTCCATTTCAAAAATGGCCATTTCGCTTCCGTTTCAGTCGTGGCGTAGTTGCACTTGCGAGGTGTCACGTGTGGTCGTCTGCTGTCAGGCAATCAGGGCTCGCTCGAAACGGCCGGACACTTTGAAACGGGCAAGAAACGGACAAACGCGCTCGCCTACGCTCTAGCCCGGCCGTGCCAAGAGATAGAGAGAGAGGAGGAGTTTATTTGGTGATCAGGTTGCTCGAGGAGAATCGAAGTCCTGATGGTGGTGGCGGGCCACCATCTAGTTGGCGGTTCCGTGGTGGCCGTATAGGCTTGTGTTTTCCGGCGACCCCTTCTGCCCTTTTGACCAGGCGGACTTGAAGGTCCCGGTCGGGGCTGTGAGGCCTCCCACCTCTCCTCAGAGGGGCTTTCGGGAAAGGGTCCTGGGGTCATGCCCAGATTATGTGGGCCAGGTTGGCATGGGCGCCACATAAGGGGCAAGCCAAGATTGGGTAAAGCTGAAATTTGAAACAGCGCGAAAAGACGGGACAAGGAAACGACGACACAAGGCGGTGACTAACCTAAAGGCGCTGAATTTCAGTATGCACCAACTAGCCCAAACCACCGTTCTAACGCAGGTCTAGATCAGTTTTGTACTGGAGGTGTCGGGGGGTTTCTGCGCAAAATTTTGAGCACCGTGAGGGATATTCGGCCAGCGCCAAAATTTTGGACGGCGGTTTTAGAATCTGTAATGATTGTTGCGGGGGTGGGGTTGAGTGAAAGGGTCAGCGCTATCTCCGCCTCTTCCGCCGGTTCCGGGACAGGCGTACGGACTGTGATACAATCGAGCGTGCTGGTGTTTGGGTAATGTTTACCGTGATTGCGGTGAAATCCTCGTGGTGCGCGTACTCTGTAACATAAACGTACACGACTAAGTGGGTGTTACATTGGCGAAGGTGTCCCAGAACCGAACTTCGTAGCCTCCGTCATGTAGTGGTAGCGGGGTTGACGAGCGGCGAGCTGGAGACCTGCCTCGGTTTTGGCCAGAAATGAACATCGACGATCAGTAACAGCAGCCCACTGCCGTGCTTACATGACTCGAGCTGAGTAAATGTACAGGTCCGCGCAGAAGTAAGCGGAGCACGGGAGCGGTGGCCGAACTGCATCGCTGCGCCACCTATGGGGGCCGACGGGAACTAAGAAGCGCCGGTCTAAGAGTGTTCACCCTGCCCCCGCCGCCGTATCTGATATGCTTAATCGCCGCTCTGCTCGCGTGTCATACCGGGCGTGACGGTTTTCAAAAGGCAGCGCTAGGCTATAGAGGGTCGCTGGTTGCATTGCCGCTCCCAGGCATTAGCGGCGACGGAATCCGCCGCTGTTGAGCTGCACGAAGCTGCGCGCGCTCGGAAACGTGCCTTGTTGCGCGCTGTGAAGGGCGGCATAAAATTGTAGACCACTGCGAATTTCCACAGCGTGTCTTTGCGATATAATTTATTGTAAGCCGACAACAAAACTCCCGTGGACAATATAGAAGGCACATTCACAGAAAGTTTTGTTATTCGGAAAAAAAAAAAAAAAAATTGGGTTTCTCCCAAGTTACTGCTGCCACTCAGTTCAGGTCTGTTCTAAAGAAAGGAAAATACAAAATGCCCATGCGGTGGACATTCTGTATTAAAGAACGCCGTAAAGAATAGATACAATCGTTGTCTTCTATTACAGCGGGCCTCATAGGGCCCATATTTTGTTATCGCATTAACCCTTTCGCTCCCGTGGACGAGTATAGTCGTCATAAGATTTTGTGCCAAAATGATCGATGGTCGTCATAGGTCATGACGACTATACTCGCCATGAGATTTTGTACCAAAATGACCGATGACGAGTATGGTCGTCATCGGTCACTTTGGAGCCCTGACGGCGTTTTTTTTTTGCAAGACAGCAGTGCAGTGCGGTGAAGCCATCTTCGAGCAATCTTTTTTACACCGTGAAAGAAATAAAGGAATATTATTTCATCGAAATATCGGTGCCGTTTTATTCAGAGCTAAGAGCTCTACAAATTGAGAGAAAAACATTTGTTGCTAATTTAGTACATTTTTCTTTTTTCATGGTACGGAAAGAGTTAAAACCGACGTTGTTATTTTTAACGGGCACTATGTGTTAGTTAAGAAAATGTTACAGCTTTTAAACCCTTTGGCGCTTTAATGTCGATGGTAATTAAAAGAATATTAGTTAGCTGATTCTTCGACACGCGCCGTTAGGAAGATTCAGTGCCCTTCACTTTGTGAAGATGGATGACCAGCGGAGCTGTAGTGCGTAATAGTCATCTTAGCGGCTAATTGTAATATAATTTATTTACCGATAGTCCCAATAAAACAACAGTTACCGCCGTTTTCTGTAACCAAACTCCCTCCGTGGATGGCCATTTATTGACACCAGACAGTAATTCTGTATCGTTTACAACTTACTGTTAACTCGATAACGCCAAATTTGGAACCGTTTTCTGTAATCATTCTCCCCCGAGGCGCCCTACCACAGTGCTAGGTCGGCCCGCAGTCGACTGCTCTCGCACGAAGTCGCGAAGCCCCACCTTCTCACACCACAAATCCCTTACCAACGCTCAGGAGCGCCCTTCCAGACCAGCACCCTCGTTAGTCGTTCCCTCCCCCACAAGACCCGTCCCTCTCAGCTCCCTTCCCCTAACTGTCTCCTCTGTGACTCTGTCTCCTCTGTGACTCCCTTGACACTGTCACTCACACCATGTGGCTTGTCCTCTCAACCCATCCCCCAATCTCCTGCATCGAGCCGTGGGAGGTCGCGCTGGCCAGCTCGCAACCGGGGGCGCAGGTACTCATGGTTGACCGAGCTGGCAGCATCGCCGCCAGCCTTTGGCCGGCGGCCACCTCGCTTTCCTATGCCAACTTGCTTCTAAAATAAAGTTATTTCTATCTGGCCATGCTTAACGGTGCAAAAGGCAATGTGAGAAAGCCAGCCTACAAAAACCAAACTTACACCGATATTTTGAAAGTCGGTTCACCTCTAAGCACACAGGCATTGTTAGAAGACATTTTATTTTAAGGGAAATATAGGCCGCCTTCTATTATATATGAAGGCCGTATGACCGCTAATATGTTTTTCATGATTTTTTCCCACACGGGGATCCGGGTTTTTGGGACGGAAAAACCTGCTCCGGAAGGAGTGTGACCAGATACCACACCCGACTGTTGTAAAGCCCAGCCCTAGAACAGCTCCGCTCCTAAAAACACCTTACCTTGCTCAGTAGCAGCGCGAAAGATATTTCAATTAGACCCATTTTTCAGAGGGTGCCTGAACAAAAATGGACATCGTCCAGAGTCTTGACGGTTCTGGATAGCTTTGATTTGGTTATTTACGTAAGGCCGCATGATGAACATTACCATTGCTTTCTCGTAACTAATTTTCGGGGCTTTATGTTACTTTTTTATTATTATTTGTTTTGGGGGTTCTTATATTTTCGTCTTTAACATTTTTTGTCATTATTTTTGCGCACCGTCACGAGTTTTTAGCGGAAACTGATGTTTTACCGGAACTATCGGGAGATAAATTATATGACACCCAGTCGAAAAACACAACAGGAATTTCTGTCGCACAACAGAAATTTCTGTCGCACGACAGGGATTTCTGTCGCACGACAGGGATTTCTGTTGGGACTACAGGATGGTCTGTCGTGCGACGGAAATTTCTGTAGTACAACTACAGAAAATCTGTCGTACGACAGGCATTTCTGTCGCACGACAGGGATTTCTGTTGGGACTACAGGATGATCAGTCGTGCGACAGGAATTTCTGTAGTACAACTACAGAAAATCTGTCGTACGACAGGCATTTCTGTCGCACAACAGGAATTTCTGTTGGGAATGCAGGATGGTCTGTTGTGAGACAGGAATCTCTGTGGTAAGACGACAGAATGTCTGTCGTACGACAGAAATTTATGTAGTACAACACACATATCTATCATGCGACAGACATTGTGTAGCCCCACTACAAAAACCTTTGTAGTAGAACTACAAAATGTCTGTCGCATGAGACATTTCTGTTGTACTACAGAAACTTCTGTTGTGCAACACCCTGTAGGCACTACACAAATTTCTGTTGCACCACAGACTGTCCTTCAGCCACTACGACTGGATTCCGTAATTACTATTATTATCTGCCATGCGACCGAACATTTTGTAGTCCCTGCAGATTTTTACAGTCTGAAAGAGAATTTTAGATTCATTGCAAAAGTGTCACACGACAGACCGTTCAGTATTGCTACAAAATCTCTTGCTTACCCTGTCGGCAAACCCCGCGTTTTCCAGCATTAGGAGAGCGGTGGAATACGCCGGAAAGAACGGATTACACTGGAAAACGCAGAGCTGGACAACATCAACGCGGGGACCACATTTTCCATCGAGAGAGCGATGTAATACGCTGGAGACAACAGAAAACAGAAAACGCCGCGCTGAACGAGCGGGGTGGTTGCTGGAGAGCATCGAATAACACGGGGCCATTGCATTTGAGGACAGAGCTTCAGACAGGCCAAACGGGATAGCACGAACAGGATAGTTAGTGTGGTACCGCTGCTTGGCTGGACACGGGAATGCCGCGCGCCGCTTAAGGGGTGAACTGGTTGTATTACAGCGCCGCGATCGACGCAGATGCTCCGAAACTTGGTGTTTTCGGCCGGTGCGGTGCAGCGAATTCCCACTTTTATAGCGTGCGCTGCACGAAAACAATGGTGCGTGCGAGTGACGGTCATCTCGTTCACATTTAACATCGCAAGCGTCTGTTGTAATGAGCGTTTGTTGCATTACTGCCATTAGCATTCCGGTCGTGTTTGAAAAAACCTCGCTACAAATTTGCAATTAACAACGCAACTTAGCACAAATCACTGTAATGTTGCAACATCTAAGCGTAGCCCCATAACCAAAGAAATGGATACATAAAGAACTTGCAAATTCTTTTAATTCTTTGAGGGAATTGCAATTGCATATATTGTACTGTGGACAATCTTTGATAAAAGAATGAGGCAATAAGGGTAGCCCGTCGGCAAAGCGGACGCATAAAGGACAAGCAAGACATGCTTTTTGAAGACGTGGTGTAATAATTGCAGCGCACATTCTGACACGTATTTCTGGGTGTCGAGAGCCCCATTGTTTCAATCTGCGTGCTGTTTTATTGTTTTAGCACGCAATTTGTTTATTTCAACGCGAATAGTTAAAATAAGATTTTAAAAACAGCGAACCAGTTGCCGCTACCTGTGTGAAAAAAAAAGAAACGGCGCCAGTGAACTCGTTGCATTACTGAGATGTGTTAAAAAAATAAATGCAGAAAGAAAGAAAACGCGCGCCTTCCCTCTAGCCCGGCCCTACGGAAGAAGTTCGGGGAAGCATCGTCACCACTGAAGGCATGTCGCGGCGCGACAGCACTCCCGGGACGGGGAGACCCCAATACGAAGAATCGAGAGGGGTGAGGAGGGGTCGCGAAACAACTTCTCGTGATCGGCCGGTTCCCTCCTTACCCTTCCTTTGTTCCCTCCTGCTTTTCGTCTTTCGGTCAAAATTTGGCGGTGGCAGCGTGGCCGAGTGGCTCGTTCACATTTAACATCGGCGCTTTGCCTAGCTGAAGTTACGCCTAACTTTTTGTAAAAACGTGCATCTTATGTCTCCGCGAAGTATCAGCCGCAACATTTGAAGCTTCGGAAGCTGTGCTAAAAGCAAGATCAGTGGTCCGGATTTCAAGCATCTCGAAGTGAGGACTCCTCTAGCCACGACTAACCGTGGTGCTTGGGATTATCGGCACACTGATGCGAGTGAATACGACGAATTTCGCAGGCAGTGTGATCTCGAATGCGTGCGATGTGCTTCGACAATCGACTGAACTTGCAATGACCCCTGCGTGACTTCGGCAGGTATCGGGCGTGCATACTCTTCGAGATAGTGCATCACCACAGAGACGTGCGCTTTTCGCCACAGGATACCCCTCCACGTTTTGCTGTGCGAATGCATTGTCAACGGATCAAGGTTCACCAAGGCAAGCATTCCAGCTAAATATTGACTTTCCATTTTAATTCTCTCACGTTCTCTCGAGTTTTGCTGTTTAAATAAATCAGGTTCAAGAAATATTTGTTTGCTTGTGTTTTAATGGTCCTAACTAGTATAAGGAACGAATTTTCGAACGGTTATTGTCCATGCTCGTTTAATAGTTTTTTTTTCTATCCGGGAGAATAAATTTGCTTTCATGAACCGATTGAGCGTCATTGACAGAACGCGATGATGGGCCCTGCTTCAGAAGCACGGCCAAATCAGCTGAAAAGTGCCCAAATGAGTCAAGCTAAATTTTGTAGCGCTACTTAGGTGTTCCTGAAGGAAAGACTTCTGTATTTCTTCTTAACAGCTACGCGGGTTTGTAATTACACGGCTATTAAAGAAAAAAGGCCTAGCGCGAGCATCGGCCTCGCTATTCGCTGGAGACCGCGTTGCCTCCGGCGTGTTCCAGCGTTACGTTCTGCGGCTGCCGCATCCACGAGTTTCCGCGTGTGCAGTGTGCGTGTCCACGAGTTTCTGCGACTGCACATGCATCAGGCATGTGCAATCTGCGTAACATCAAACTTTTGTATTGCATGCATGAATATACCACTTGTTGCATTGCTTACATTGCCTTTTGGAACAGCTTTCTGAAATCAGTTATTCACTGAAAACAATTTTAAGCTTGCTCCAGAAAGGCAAGAATTCCCCCAAATGCTTATGTTTGTTGGTCATATTTTTATTGAAATTGTTATGCATATCCTGCATACTTCAGGTACTTAATAGAAAAAACATCACGGGAAGTAAATTTATTATGCAAAACAAGTTGAAATTCGAGACATGACAGGATTTACTACGAAAACAGACATGACAGGATTTACTACAGACAACAGAACAGGATTTACTACAGACTACATGACAGGATTTACTACAGACTACATGAAAGGATTTACTACAAACTACAGGACAGGATTTACTGCAGACTACAGGACAGGGTTTACTACAGACTACAGAATGTCCCATTCCCTCACAGGATCATTCTGTCGTATTTTTCTGTTGTGTTTTTCGACTGGGCAATAATCGGCTAAGAATTACGCACCACAGCTTCGTTGGTCATCCTTCTTCACAGAGTGGAAGGGCACTGAATTTTTTTAACGACGCGTGTCTAAGCATCAGCTAATTAATATTTTCTTTATTCGACATAACAGCGCCAAAGGGTTTAATTGAAAGATGCAACATTTTCTTAACTAATGCAAGGTGCTTGTTAAAAAAACAACGTCTGTTTTAATGCGACAACAAATTATGCTCCCTACGAAGCTCGCTGTAATAGAAGACAACGATTGCATCTATTCTTTACGGCGTTCTTTAATACATAATGTCCACCGCATGGGCTTTTTGTAGTTTCCTTTCTTTAGAACAGACCTGAACTGAGGCATGAAAACTCTAGCTGCGCGTGCACGCCCCCCCCCCCCCCCCCCCTTTCTCTACTCGCAACTCGTGCGCGCATAAACCGGCAACCGGCTATGTGCCCGCGCTTAGAGGTGAAAGACACAGTCGAAAATGCCGCTCTGAAATCCCTTTAAAGGCCAACTGCACTCAAATTTTCGACAACATAAAAATAATGTCACCTAATAGTGCGCATAAAAAGAGTGGAAAGTGCAAAAAAAAAAGTTTCAAACATGAACGCGCGCAACGCAAGCGGCTCACGACATTGGCATTTTCGGAACCGAAACAAAATAGAAAAGGCGGCCTATGTTACCGGCGGCCGGACGTGACGTACGTGATGGAGCGGAAGCGGCCGCGATGGAACCGGCGGCCGCTCAGAGCCGCCTTCAAACGCGCGTGATTAGAGTTCCTGTATAGGGACCGGGCGGCCGTTGTATGGCACCACCGTCGTTTCAGCGAACAGCGCCGCCCGTGGCGAACCGCTCGTCAATGGAATGCCGCTGGCGGTCAGCGCAGCAAAGTTGTGCATGTCTTTCTGCCGTTTTTCTGCGGTGCAGCTTGCAAAGCGTACGTATCCCGGCGTGCATTTTTCGGATCGGTAAATCTTGAGCGTGGATGTGACGTTTACGAGGCATGCCATGTGTGTTATTTACGCCCATACTCAGTATTTACGAATAGCAGACGACGCTCAATGCGCCAAGCTGGAAGTAAGCTGGAAGTGAAAGTTCGTTGCTTCATGCAATTTTTTCATGCCTGCATGCAGTTTCGCGAACGGAGGAGTATATTGCGGCTAAATGCTTCCACAAAGACGGTGTGTGCAACCGATCTAGGAATGCTGCGGCGCTGGCCTTTGGAAGTTGATGACGAAACGGTGTCGACGTCGTGCACAAGCGAAAGACAAAGTTGGGGGGTGTCTACGAAGATTTACCTCAAAACAGAAATTGTGACGGACGACGCTTCCGTAACTTCATTACCTATGGCTAAAACGTGTTTAATTTCACAGAAATGCTCTTACTACAGTCATCGGGAATCGTTGATAAATACCGCGTGATAGTAGAACGTTATTGCTTGTCGTGGAGAAGCATTGCTTTACAAGAATTGCAATGGTTGCTGGCTAGTTGGTAAATGGTTTTTAAAAAACCAATTCCTGCGTGGCTGAAGGACGCAAGACAGGAGGGTGCCCGAAACCTGTACTCAGCTTCACAACTGAATGCTGCGGTCGGTTTACAAGCTGCCACTTACGCTTGAAAAATCATGCACACCTCCGTCTAACGACGATGATGGTTTATCGCAAAGCTCTATCGCATGGATTTCCTTGGTTGCCTTCTGGATTTAAACTTTGACTAGTTAAGCGTCGAATTCGACCAGCACGCAGTTTGGCCTTTTGATCACAGCGTCTTTGACTATGACCATTTGCCATTCGATTTCGCACGAAGAAAGCTTTGTGTTCAACCATCATAATCATTGTAGATGATTTTGCTGTTTGATTTTGAACTTCCATGCCCCCTCTCCAAATCTAAACTTTTTCCAGCGTGTCGGAAATGTGTCTGTGGTGGAGGACTCGGGCTCACGCACCCATATTTGAGGCAACTAATCGCGCGTTTTTGGTGTCTTCACCAGGCATTTCACGATTTTTTTTAGGTACTCTCTAAAGAATACTTAAGCATTAAAAAACACCGGCTGACGTTAACACTTCCACATTTTTTAACTATCGGTGCCAGCCTTTATTCTACGCAGGTGGTAAAACGGGAAGGGGAGGAGGGATGGTTTGTAGCTTGGGCTGTTGAGTTGGTGAATAACTTTGGCTCTTGATAAAATGACCACCACAAACGTGGGATTTCCACTTCGGCTTTCAGGCTCCCATGCTGTCACAGCGTCGCTCACCAAAACCGAAGGTACAAAGCTCACGGTTACAGAAAGTGTAAACTACCGCAACATTTCTACGGCTACTCGGTAATCCATCTCGTATGCAGGTGCCTTTCTATTTAAAGCACATGAATCGAGGTATCCCAGCGCTAGGCTGGCGTGGAAACCGTAGTCATTGAAACCAGTGAAGATAATTTAAAGTGGTGGAAACGAATTCTAATATTGCTAATAGTTTTATTCATATTCAGATCGCGCGGAGCCAGGCGCAGAGCGCTGCAAAAAGCGCTTGTGTCAATGTTGCCCTTCCCCAACCTTACAAGTATCCAATAAGTTTGCGTAGCCGTTAGTGCATTTAAGAAGAAAATAATACTAATAATAGCAGTTTTCCGCACTCAGAACGGGTGGAGCCAAGCGCAGATCGCGGCAAAAAGCGCTCATGCCATTGCAGCCGATACCCAACTTTAGACGCGTCCGACAAGTTTACGCAGTCATTACTGCATCTAAGAACCCAACACATCTGTCTAGACTTCGTTTCATCTCACATGTCTGCTCACAACGCCACCAGAATATACAAAGCACCGAAGCAAACACGACAAAAACAACGGGAGGCTGTGTAGTCCAATGCACCGGCTCATTCCACTGACGAGGGGAGCGCCGAGTGGCGGCGCCACCCGTCCAGCTGCCCGGTCCCTATATAGCTCCCGCAGGGAGCTAAGACTTGCGCGACCCTTTTCCACGCGCCGCCGTGATTGCGACACTCCGGTTATCCATGCCGCGCAGAGAAGCCCCCACTACGGCTGCGCCGCAGCCGCCGACGCGGGCGGCACCGCAGGAATCCAGCGTAGCCGCCGTAAGGCGCCGCCGACCGAAGCGCCCCCACCGCGCGTCGGCCGCCGTCGGAAGCGTGGGGGCGAGGCTCCTTCACTCGCGACGGGCGGCTTTCCCGCAGCAATCCGGATAACAAAGATGGCGGTCGGTCGCGCAACTCTTAGCTCCCTGCGGGAGCTATATACAGGAACTCTACGCGTGATATCGTCGCGTTTCGCACTGTTATTTACACTGACGAACTCTCTCTAACGTTTGCCCAGGATAAGGGAGTTAGGCGCAATTCCGACATCAGTAGACCTAATTCAGTAGACCTAACGAAAGTTATTTTTCCACCAGAATAACTGATCCTTGGCATTGTGAGTAAAAAAGCGGGCCCTGATTTACAAGGCTAGTTGTTCGTACGATATCGAAAAGCAGCTTTGGTTAGCCGGCGCCGCGGCTGTCACATCGCTCTCTTTGAAGGGAATAAACCGCACGCGGGCGGAGATCAATCAATCTTTACTATACATTACGTGCAAACAGCTTCGTGAATATCAGCCCAGTATTTTTCGCCTTGCTGCACATCGAGAAACGAAATATACAAGGGATCTGAAACTATAAGCCAGCTTCCACAGCTAAATTACGCACTGAAACCCGAAAAAAGTTACCTATCTGCCGCTGTTTTCTACTTTCACCAGAGACGTGTGCTGCTGAAAACATTTTACTTTCAAGTAAACTAAATGAAAGTAAACTAAATCTAGTGCTCCACAGAAGTACTGAATACTTCATTTGGGAAAAATCACGTTTGTTTAGGAGAAAAGGAGCTTCGTTAGCTTTCGCACTTCGCGAAGACGACTGCCGATATTTATGCGGATGTATTTGTTACCACGGGCAAGGCTGATTTTAGCAGAAATTGCAGAAAGTCGCAGAAATGTCTATACCCGCGTGTACAACGACTCCAGTTAGGTGGAAAATTTTTGGTCAAGTCTAAGGGATGGAAGTGGCGTTGGGCCAGCCCAAATATTGCAAATATTGAAGTACATTGGTCAAGAAATTATAAAATATCCTTTTTTTCTGTGATAAATGCAATAGTAATAACAAATGTAAGCCAAGTGTGCGTGTCGCGCTATTCTTTTTAACAGAAATATTATTTTCAAGTAAACAACGTTTTGCTAACTGCAAGACGTTCTTTGTAGACGATAGTTTGTAGACTTCTAGTCTCTTTTATTGTACTGAAAAAAAAGGAGGATATTGCTAAATATGTGGTTAGTTTTAAACATGTGATGGCGACGGCGGTACAGTGCGGTGGCGTAGAAGAGAAACCCCGGGTGAACTCGCCCTGCGCCCGGCGGAGCGCCGTGCGAGTTGACGGAGAAGCGCGAGCTCCGCCGGACAGGTTCCCCAACCTCCATCACAGGCCGCTCGGAATCGTTTCGGCGACTCTCCTCCAGGTGCAAACATCGTCTGCACGGAGCTAGTTTGAACGACGGTACCTAGTGTGCTCTGTGCTTGCGAAGCTTAGGATTTCGCCACGGTGGTTTTAAGAGCATAGACTGCTTATTCGGATCAAATTTGGACAAAGAAAAATTTGAGTGCAGTTGGCTGTTCAGCTGAACAAGTAATATTGGTTACGTCAGCGTTCCAAGCGGAGAAGTTGCTGTTCTACAGGGAGGGAATCACAGCTACTCGACGTGCTGGTACTTGAGGCGGTAACGGCGGCGGCAGCGGCTTTCCGTTGTTTTCGCTTCCATTCGCGCTTCTGTTCGGACCGATGTTCCTTCAATTCTGCAGCTCTTCTTTCTCCAAGCGAGCTACATATGCCTCCGTCCCATAGCGAGTTAAAACCTGGGAGGCCTCGAGCAGTATTCTATCGGACAAACATGTGGCTGCCCGTTTCCCTTCCCCGTTTAGGCATCTTACTGGCTGGGTAACACCCCAACCCAGATCCAAACCGCTCGATACGTAGTACAGCCGACAGGGCGCAATGAGCCATGAAACTTCCATGTTTAAATATACCACCAGCACATTGTGTATGCCATCGGTAGCGGCATGAAGCCCAGCGGTGCATTCACGTCCCCGCCCTTCCAGCCCCAACCCGGGCACACAAACATCGGCAACTGGTGATGGGCGCATACTTAGGCGTGAAATACACCGGCGAAAATGCCGTTCGGAAAGCCTTTCAAGCTCAAGAAGAATTTTGGGCTGCCTCCGGAGCTCCAACCGGGCACATTGCTTATAACCTGTGCTTCAATTACCACGACATCCACGCATATTGCTGAGGAACTGGCGCTCGCACTCGCACCTATCACACCAAGAGCGCAGTCATCTTAACCGACTCCCAAGCTGCCTGTCGGAGCTTCTTGGCGGGGAGGGTGGCCCGACCAACTTTCCGCCTCCTCTAGTAACATCAACCACAAAGAAACGTCGTCCTTGTCTGGACACCCGCCCACTGTACATTGACGGGCAATAATTTTGCCCATCATCAAGCCTGCGCACTCTCCTCCCAAGCCCCAGAGGAAAAAGCGGAGTCCATCATTGGTTACTTTTCAGGACATTACACAGTATTATCGACTCGACAGACAACAATTCCCTCAACCTCACTCCAAGCTGTCCAAAGCAGAAGAAACGACTTTTCGTCGCATCCAAACGAATACGTACCTTCGTCCATCCAATCCACTTACGCCACATGTTTCCCACTCAATTTCCCGCCCAATGCACTTTTCGCTCTAACCCTGGCACACTTGTCCACATTTTGTTAGAGTGTGCGCATAACCCTGACCTCCCACCCTTTCCTTCCCCCCTCCCCCTCCATTAGCTGTGGGAGAACCTGATTACCAGCGATCACCTGGACGTCCAGCAACTATACTGGCATCTAGGGCGTCGGTCGCCCGGTCATCACTTGGATTCCCGGACTAGGGAACCACTCCTACTTTATCAGGCTCATTAAAGTTTCGTACTACTACTACTACTACTACTACTACTACTACTACTACTACTACTACTACTACTTTAATTCGCAGCTACTGGCGATGTGGAATTTGAGGCCGCAACGGCGGCGGCGGCTTTCGGTCGTTTTTACGCCTATTCGCGCTACTATTGATTCTCCGCAATCACCTGATAACGGTGGTACCGCCGCTGTCAGCCGATTGCGCAACGTGAGAGAGGCGTATCGGTGGTGGCGAATGAAAAAAAAAATGAACAGTGCCTTAGCTCTGCCACGGCCGCTTCCATCGAGCGGCCGTGGCTCGGCTATGCCAGGATATACGTAGCGTATAGCTAAAGTTCACCTGGTCATTCTTAGCTTTCCTGGTTGTCTAGGATTAGCTTGATTATCATGCTTAGTGCTGCTTCAATGACACACACACACACACACACACACACACACACACACACACACACACACACACACACACACACACACACACACACACACACACACACACACACACACACACACGCACGCACGCACGCACGCACGCACGCACGCACGCACGCACGCGCGCACACACACACACACACACACACACACACACACACACGCGCGCACGCGCACGCACGCACGCACACACACACACACACGCACGCGCACACGCGCACGCACGCACGGTATACGCATTATGTGACGTATATTTATCAAGCGGCTCCGGCGCAGCGTCACCAATCGCCCCAGAGCTAGGCTGGTTCCACAGGCGGACGCCGGTGTTGCTGCGACGCGCGAGCCATCGGTTCCACACCCGGCCATCCCTCGCATGATCCAGTGGACCGGGACGTGCGGAACGGAGGTCGGCGAAGACGCTGGGCGCGTGGGGTGTATGAGAGACGCCTGGCAGCGAGCAACGTTCAGTGCGCCGTGTGACGTCATTACTCCTCGCGCATGCGCAGCACGGCTCTCCAGGAGCCACGCGAAACTGCTCAACCTCGGCCAGTGTAGCTCACGCTACAAGGTTGTGAAAGAGGGGTCGGCGGTGTCGAGGAGGCTCCCCTGAGTGGCACCGAGCAAATCGGCTTCACCGGAATGAAAACGGGAGGTGGGGGGGGTGACATATACTGTTTCGCAGTAAGACGTTTTCTTCCTGGCCAGGCTTAGTAGTGACGGTTGAACAACTTCAAGGCTGAGCGGCGACAAAGAATTGGCGCTTGTTGAGGCGCCATAAAAATACAGTAGGCGTAGATGAAAAGCCTCAGTACAATTTTATTCTCCTCTCCCCTTAATGGCTCTAAGTGTGGGACGAAGAGTTCGTTCAAGCAGTCACCGCTGTTGATGCGCCGGCGTCCCGGAGTGGTGTAGATGTGCCCGGGGGTAGCCTTACGTAAGCTTGCACGCGGTCACAGCTGTTCGCCCGAGTCGTCCTCGCGGCACAGGGGGCACGTGTGGTCGTCCACGACGAACCTGCAAACACACCACGCGTGGAACTCGTGGCCACAGGGAAGCCCAACAACAAGTTCTTGTGCTTCAAAGTGGTGCTGGCAGTCCGCACACGTCCTTCCAGTCGAGCCGCTCGCCTCAGGATCGAAGTAGTATGCGCCGAGGCTCTGAAGAAGCTCAGGGCGAAGCGAGCCGCTCGCCTCCGGGTCTACGTAGTATGCCCCGAGGCTTTCAAGCTCAGGGAGAAGCAGTGTTTCGAGAGCTGCCTCGAGCACGTCAGCAATGGAGAAAAAATTGTTGCGAAGCTCGACTGCATCGACGCTCGGCGAGGATGTTGCGGTGAACGCCTGTTCAGCGCCTTGGAGATGCGCCTGGACCTCAGGCTCACGAGGTGCGTCTTCGCCCATAGTGCTCGGCGCCGCCTCTACCTCGGTTGCATCGGGCGACAGCCTCGCCCTCTTGCGGCCGGGGCTCTCGCTGTCTTCTTGCTCACCGTCATCCTCCGAACAAGCTGCCGCTGACTGAGTCTCATGCCGAGGACGTCGCAAACCGGGCTGCCCAGCTACATTTGCCTGCGCTATGGTCACCGCAGAGTTCCCCATCGAGTTCGGAGGATCTATCAGCGACGCGTAGCCCGACGCTGCATCCGGCTGTTGATTATTGGGAGTGCCTCCCGGGGCAGCTGGTTCCGTAATGGCGGATTCCTGGAGGTCACCCCTCATCTTCTGGAGCGTTTCGTTGGGACAAGGCGGCTCCATGGAGGCAATCTTGACGACAGTCGGCCTCTGCTGTCACCCGGATAATGGCAGTTGAGTGAGACTCTGGATGCGGGAAGCCGTGGTGGAACACGCTGAAGTGTGGAACACGCTGCGACACTGCTTTCTCAAAAGGCACTTGTGCGCAAAAGAACAAAGCGGTTCTAAAAAAGAAAAAAAAAACAAAGAGAAGCAGTCTCGTGCACTCCTACGCGTGGCAATGGCCTAAGGCAATGATGATGATAGTCACTACGATGAGGAGGTTCTCAACAACCACGATGATGGCGTCCATGGTGAGCAGATTATCAAAACATCAAGTTCTTTTTAAGAAGCGACAAAAAAAAAATTAAAAGTTTATAGCGCTGATATATAGAGTTCGTTTTCCGATTCTCTGCACGTCTGTCCACGAGGCAGACAGAAAAAAAAAAAAACAAAAAAAAACAAGCATCGTAAACTCCGCGAGGCGCGAAGCGCACCTCTTGCGGAGGACAAGATGGCCACCGGCATCGCGGAGCGTCGAATGGGTTTACGGCCAAGCTGCGTACATAGGCGCAACATTATTAAGCCGAGCCATATTACAGCGAGGCTGGCAAACCCTTATTCTCATTTTTCGAACCTCTTGGCGGGCCTCCGGCTGCAGAGAGGAGGCGCAAGCGAAGAGAATGAACGCGACCGCTACCCATCACGTGCCCTCGTAAAGCATGAATACAAAACAAAAAAGGGAGGTGGAAACGAAGAGAAGGAGCGTGACCAATCCGTCGCTCACGTGCCCGTGGAGAGCATGAAAGAAAACAAAAAATGAACAATTTTTTTTTTTTTTTTTGAGAAAAGAATGGACGCTGCATGCAGCCACGCACGCGACGCCTTCCCATTTGGTCTCCCGGGAGAACGAGCACGTGAGCATCTGAAACCAGCGTTTTAGATCAGAAAAACGTTGTCTGAAATACGAAAACACGATTCTTCTTCAAGGCGTTTGGTTGCGCCGCGACATCGGTTCATGAACATTCGCCGTTGCACACTCGGCGGTGGGCATGTTGGAATAAAGCAAGTCCTCAATGCTCCAGTGGATGGTGAAACCACGGTGCGGACGTTCACTACACGGTTATTCTTGTCATACTTCGGACAGAATAAAACTCTTCTAGCGCATTTCTTTATGTCCATTGATGTTATTGTTTGTTTGACATGGTACATGCAGAACCTTAAATTTGCTTTCCATCCGTTTCTGAAGGGCAGAATGGCCCTTCAATTTTATTAAAGCAAAGCTAGCAATCTACGAATATGCAAATAATGATGTATGCTAGCACCTACATATTTCTCTATGGACGCCTGTAACCAAAATTTTCCCACTGAGCGCTGCGTGGCTCTTTTCTATAAAGATACTGACGTTAAATCTGTCCGTTGTGTAAATAATATCAAAGGGCTCAGTTCTATGACGGAGACGAGGAATACGAGGCAGGCGCAGACTTCAACTGAGCTTTGTTGCTGCAATTTCCAAAAATTTATTCAAGGGACGCAAACAACTTTCGCGGTCAGCGCCCGTCTCTGTCCCCTCGTGTTTCTAATCTTTCGCCTCGTTTTTCGCGCCCTGTTCTAGTTTGCTTGAAGAGGGCAAGTTCTCTTCGCTTACGATTTCGCCTATGGGCGAATAACCAAGAACGTCTTCGTGTAGACGTTCCGGTGCGGGAATGGAAGATCCCCGTCTAGTCAAAATGAACCTCTAGACATCAGCAATACGGCGCACCTCATAAGCACAGGTATTGCTACAGAACCAAAAAAAAAAAAAAAAACACCAAAATTAAAGACCTGTGATGAAGAAGAGTGACGCTTTTCTCTGGAGGTAGAATTTATATTGAATATTCATGTGATTCGTCACTTCAAAGGTTGGAGAAAAGTAAGAAAAATACAAAGGAGCGAACTTCCGCGACCGGCGTCCTGCAACGATGAAATTTCACTTTTTGAGGACATTGATCGATTGATTGCATGGTTTAACGCGCCGACGCAGCGCAGGAGATGAGGCGCGCCGTATGGAGGGATCGGATTAATTCTGACCACCTGGGGATCTTTGACATGCGCCGAAATCTTGTACACAAGGGCGCTTACGCTTTTCGCCTACATCAGAAAAGCGGCCGCCGCGGCCGGGAATCGAACTCGCGACCTTGTGCTCAGCTGCGCAATGCCTTAGCCACTGAGCCACCGCGGCGGGTGTTTTTTTGCGGAGGTTAAAGTGCTAGCGACAGGGCGGGGAGCCGTGGCAAAGCCGGCGCCTCGGCTTGCACGTCGACGTCAGTCTTACGAGAGAGCGACTTAGGGACCGCGACTGGGGCGCTCCCCACTCGTTCCAGACACGTCTGGATCGCTTCTACGTTAACAGTGATTTTCTACAGCGGGTATCAAATCTTTCAAATCTTTATTCCAACATCAACAACTAAGAGTTCTCAATGCTGGGCGGACACAATAAAAAAGCCGTGGCTCGGCTTGACTGGGAGAGTGCCCCGTATACAAGGCAAAAAGTAGCAAACACATGACACATAAATGCGTGTAAATTTCGCACAATTATGCAAATTACCCACATCCGCCGTGGTTGCTCAGTGGCTAAGGCGTTGCGCTGCTGAGCACGAGGTCGCGGGTTCGATTCCCGGCCTCGGCGGCCGCTTTTCTGATGTAGACGAAAAGCAAAAACGCCCGTGTGTACGAGATTTCGGCGCACGTTAAAGGTCCCCAGGTGGTCAAAATTAATCCCGACCCTCCACTATGGCGCGCCTCATCGCCTGCGTTGCGTCGGCGCGTTAAACCATACAATCAATCAATCAAATTTCCCACAACTAAGTAAATTTCACACAACAGTGAAAATAAACGTACGATGCAGATACACAGAAGTACATCGGCGCATTCTCGTTTAATTTATACAAAAAATAAACAGTCAGCAACAATCAATCTCTGCGTAGGTTTACGCAAACAAAGGGAAAAAAACGAAAAAAAGGAAAACGGTTATCAACCTGCACTTGTTTAACAATGTTTTAAACTTTGTTAATGAACACCTGACGTGTTCGGTAATTGAGGAAGCTGGTAACGCAACATCTGGAGGCCGTAATTAGTGTAGCGGTGGGGGACATTCCAAACATCATTATTACGCGTAGGGTAGTTTTCCGTTTTTAAACTTAAATCGGCTATTGTGTTCAGGTACGTGTTTTTATTTTTCAGACTTGTTCTGTACCGGCGGAGTAGCTGCAGCCTATATAGGTCATTTACAGGTGTAATTGATAAGGACCCGAAAATTCGGGCTGTGTGCGCGTCGTAAGGGGCAGATGCCACTATGCTGAGTACCTTTTTTGTATTAGCATCAGTTTTGATGCGTTTGAGTCGGCAGTGGTACCCCACAGCAGGTGGCAATACGAAATGTTGGATAGAAATAAAGAGTTGTAAATGATGATCTTAAGTGATGGTGGTACGAAAAAGCTAATCCTAGATAGCATGCCTGTTATCCTAGACAGTGTGCCTATTACTTTATCAACATGTAAATCCCATAGCAGGTTTTTTTGAAATATTACACCTAGGCTTTTTACCGATTGAACAGCTTCAATGCACTCTGCATCAAGCATAAGTTGGAATGATGAGCACAAGGATTTATTTTTGAGTCTCGAAAATACAGCCTTTGTTTTATTAATAGTAATTGTTAAGGAAAATTGTTGCTCCAGGAATATAATCGCGCAAGAGTTTTGTTGGCTTTCTTTTTATATCTGAAATATTTGAGTCATAAAAAAGTAGGGTTAAATCGTCAGCCTATATAACAAATTTGGCGTTTTCGTCAATGCGGTCAACATCGTGAATATAAACTTTGAATAGCAATGGGCGAAGTATAGTGCCCTGTGGCACACCTGAACGAATGGGCGTTGTATCGGAGTGGTAGCCGTTAACTACAACCTGTTGTGGCCGGCGCTCCAACTATGACTAAAAGTTCCAGGAAGCACCCCCGAAAGCCGTAATGCTCCAGCTTTAAGCATAACGTTTCATGATTAATGCAGTCGAACGCTTTTGAATAATCTGTAAATATTCCGAGTGTATAACAACATTCCTCAAACGAGTTTAAAATTATCTCTTTTTGAGTTAACAGTGCTGATTCTGTAGACTTCCCTTTCGTGAAGCCGAACTGGAAAGGTGTTATTATATCATGTTTGTTCAAGAAACTAGTCATCCTGTTATGTAATAGCTTTTCAATAGATTGGAAAAAAATTGGAACTATAGATATAGGCCTATATGTAGTTATATAATTTATTTTTATCACCGCCTTTAAAGCTCGTAGTGACTTTAGCGGTCTGAAGTTTTTTTGGAAATATACCACATGAAAAGATTAGGTTTATAATATATTCTAACGAAGAAGCAATTATACAGGCCACATGCTTCACAGGTTGTAATTGAAGCTCATCAATATCACAGCTTTAGCTATTGCTAAGTAGTTGGAACATTCTGTGCACTTCCTCGCTTGTCACAGGGCTTAAAAATGCGCTATTAATGACTTTCCGTCCCATATAATTCGTACAGCTGCGAGAATGAGAAATGTTCTGAGCAGACCCAAAGAAGTAATTGAAAGTGTCTGCTAATTCTGTAACTTCTATAATGTTGCCATTTACACTTACCTTACCGCGATTACGGTTTATGGTTTGGGGTTTTTTTTTAATTGTTTAAGCGTTTCCAAACAACGTCTGTTTTTTAAATTACTTCTTCATTGAACAAGGCGTATATGTACGCTTTCTTAGCTCTGCGTGTCGTCGAATTAGCCTTGTTCCGGCAGGCTTTAAATTTTCCTTAGGTCATCTGGTTTTCTAGTTTTTAGAAATTGTTTATACATTGCGTCGTTAGCTCATATTGCTTTTAAGCATTCTTGCGCTATCCATGGTTTCCGTGCCTTTGATGGTTGCTTTCCTTTATCGAATGGGAAGCAGACTTTGTATAATTTTTCAAATGTCTCAAAAAAGGCTGCATATGACTCATCTGGGTTTAACTGTGCATATACGTCGTCTCACGCAACTTGCTCTAGTTTGCTTTCGTCCAGAAAACGATCTAAGGGATAATATGCATGAGCTTGAGGTCTAAATCATGTTTCGAACGGCGTGCGACTTTGGTGGTGACCGCGTGATAATATCGCACGCACCGGTGCGTTCGTTTACCAAAGCCTCGGCTTCACAGACACATTCAGACTCAGAAGTTTCTGTTCTCGGACATAAAAAATACACGAAAATCTAGCCATAACCTTCGCTTTTAAATTTACTCGGATCTCATCACGACAAGAATGCGTGCGCTCCTCATCCCTCTCCTTTGCTAACTTAAAGCACGAATTCACGGCGTTTCTCGTAATCAACTCGCACACCGTGTGATCCGAGCTTTGCGTTTTTACTACCTCAGTGGTCACTTTTGCCTGTCGCTCCTTTTGCAATCCACCAGTATCGGCGCTTCGTCGTCGCCATTCCAATCCGGTACTCTCTATCGACACTATACTCGCTTGAAATTTTCCACGTGTACGCCGGGAGCTAGCGAAGGGACCTTGAGTATGTAACCGGACTGTACTAGCAAAACATTTATTGTAGCTCCATTTCGCATGGCTAAGCGGGACCGAACACGGAAATCCGCCAACAAGGCAAAGCTGCACCAGGTAAAGAATGCTGCGAGGAGAGTAAAAAATAAAATAAAACGTAAGCGAAGATAGAGACATGCAAGCACAAAGAAGCAGTAAACAAGTTTCTGCTAGGTGTCTCCAGGAGAAGCTATAATGCTTTCGCATGCAAAAGACCTTTGGCGGACTTAAATAGTCCGAGGAATTTCTATTGGAGAAGGGGTCAGGAAAAGAAACAATTAACGCAAAGAAAACAAGGTAATCGCTAACAGAATTTCCGTTACCTTAGATTTCAGTCAACCTAAAGAACAAGCAGGGTTCCGTAAAGGCTATTCAACAATGGACCATATTCACACGATCACTCAGGTGATAGAGAAGTGTGCTGAGCATACTCAACCCCTATATATAACCTTCTAGATTATAAGAAAGCATTTGACTCGGTCGAAACCTCAGCAGTCATTCAGGCATTATGGAACCAGGGTGTATAATTTTTGTTCAGCAGGTGGGAGTAAGGGTTAGTGGAGAATACCTCACTAACCTCAGATTTGCTGATGACGTTGCCTTGCTAAGTAACTCGGGGGACGAATTGCAAAGCATGCTTACCGCACTGTAGAACCGTGGGCCTGGAAGTTAATATGCAGAAAACTAAAGTAATGATCAATAACCTCGGGACAGCACAACAGTTTGGGATAGGGGGTGAAGTAGTGGAAGTGGTAAGCGAATAAATCTACTTTGGCCAAGTTGTAACCCCGGGTCCTAGCCATGATGCAGAGATAATTAGAAGGATCAGAATGGGGTGGGGTGCATTCGGCAGGCACTCTCAGATAATGAAAGGCAGCCTACCATTGTCCCTGAAGAAGAAAGTGTATGACAGCTGCATCTTACCGGTACTCACCTACAGGGCAGAAACTTGGAGGCTCACTAAGAGGGTTCAATCAGCGGGCGATAGAGCGGAAGATAATCGGTGTAACATTAAGGGACAAAAAGAGAGCGGAGTGGGTCAGGCAACAAACGCGCGTTAAGGACATATTAGTAGAAATCAAGAAGAAGAAATGGACGTGGGTAGGGCATGTAATGCGAAGGCAAGATAACCGTTGGTCATTAAGGGTAACAGAGTGGGTCCCTAGAGAAGGCAAGCGTGGCAGGGGGCGGCAGAAAGTTAGATGGGCAGATGAGATCAAGAAGTTTGCGGGGATAAATTGGTCACAGTTAGCACAAGACCGGGATAATTGGAGTCTAATGGGAGAGGCCTTTGGTCTGTAGTGGGCGTAGATAAGCTGGTGGTGGTGATGATGATGATGACAATCGACGTATAAATTGAATTTTGAGTCCAGTTGTAACACAAATTTTTCGACGTCAGTTATTGGTAGGTTTTATTTGCTCGTTGTCTCGCTACAATGGCCCTCGATGGCGTTACAAAGGCACTTTCACATACCCACTAAGAATGCGTTTATTGTTCCCGACACGCTACGCAGCCGAATGCAAGTTCTGTAATCAATTAGGCATGCTCCGCCACATCACTGTGGACTGCAAGCAAAGCCCTGATCTACCACCCCTTCCAAATTCATTTTTCTTTTTGAGAAATGGGAGATCTGTTTACCAACGGTCGCCTGGAGGACCAAGCACTCCTAACCCGGTATATGATGGCGCGGTCGACACGTCTTCCTGAACTAAGGATCCGCGCCTACCTCTAAAGCTCAATAAACTCTCTCTCTCTCTCTCTCTCTCTCTCTCTCTCTCTCTCTCTCTCTCTCTCTCTCTCTCTCTCTCTCTCTCTCTCTCTCTCTCTCTCTCTCTCTCTCTCTCTCTCTCTCTCTCTCGATGGCTTTGAGCAGAAATTTTTCTTCAAGGCCAGCTGCAGAAATGCGAGTTTTTTGCTTTTTGTTTTCGTCACAGCAACAACTACAGAACTTCATCTCCGACAAGCTGTTGAGGGCTGGTTAATTACTTCCCACGCATTTGACACGTTACATCCATCTTTGCACACAGCATTACAAGATCCCATTTGTTTCGCGATAAAGTGACACCTTTTGGTCATTTCGCGATAAAGGTGTGATTTATCGCGAACCAAGTGGGCCAATCCTATCTTGTAATACTGTGTGCGAAGATGGGTGTAGCATGTCAATTGCGTGGGATGTAATTAACGAGCCCTCAACAGCTTGACGGAGATAAAGTTATGTAGTTGTTGCTGTGCGCGAGTAGACAATGAAGTTCCTTTGACTAAAGATAGTTCGTCTATTTACAACATTTTTAATGCGGAAGCACTATTTGGCGAGAACCTCCGAAATATCTGAGGGTAAAGGGAAAAGGGTAACACCTTAATCTGCACAAGAATACGTAATTGGCGAAGTTAGGGAATTTAATCGTCGTTTAGGGTATATATAGATCACTGGTCCCCTGAAAGTCGATGACGAAGAGCTGAGACAAAACATGCCGTGGACAAATCGGTGCAGAACAAATTTTTTTCGCACTCAAGAGCTCTAGGTTTTGCTTTTTCTTCTTGGGCTCCTGGAGTGACGTGCTGGGGGAAGTGCTGGCGGGAGATTTTAACGTGGGCGTCTTACGGCCAGATGTGACCTGACTGCTGTCCTTCGTGGTAAAGCGGTTTGGGTTGGTGTGTTACGCAGCCAGTAAAATGCTTTTGACACTGTATGGAAACAAACTGCCCGATGTTTCCCCCCCCCCCCCCCCCCGAGTAAAGCTGTAGTCTTTACAGGTTTCATTCAGCTAATTATATAGGAATTGCGCTCAATTGTAAAGTACAAACAAAAGTGGTTCGTTTCGTGCACTCCTTGGAGTGCGCGCAGCTTTGCCGGTTATCCGTCTTGGACGAGTGGAAGGGCACTGAATATTTCGTCTTGAAAACAGACGCGGAAAAGACGTTGACAAAGAAAAGAAATACACAGGACGACGCGCTACTAGCAACTGGCAACATTTATTAAGAAATATATAGTGCAACTTACCGACATAACCCAACTGATTAACCCTTATACAGAGATTTTCAATAAAAACATGGCTGCGGCTTAGCTCAGCTAACCTTGGATATGCAAAGAAAAAGCTTGGCTTAGTCTGGCCGAGTCTTGGTTTCGCTTGGTTAAACCCTTGATTTAGCTGTATTGCCGACCACGTCTCAAAGCCGTTCGGTTCCGTGCAACGCTCACGGAAGGAGGCCGGGCGAACGCTGCGTTCATTCATGGCGGACGCACCGTTCCTGTTCCCCGGGCGCGAGACGGGTCACGTTGCCCGAAACGACCCAGCGCCGCATGCATGGGAGGCTGCGGGGTGGTTGGCTGCCTCGGCCGCAGCGGCGGTGGCGACCGCTGTCGGCGCCCGAAGGCGCCAACAGCGGGCCTGGCGAATCACGCGATACGCTTCGAGGGGTGTGTCGCCGGGGCTATGTCTCCGGTCAAAAGGTCATTTACGCATCCTCCACGAAATCGCTGGACGAAAGTAGGGCTGTGCTGTAAAGCTGTGCTTTACAGACTGGTTGATTCCTCTTTCATAGGAATCGGTAAAACACGAAAGTGAAATATGCAGCGAAATCTGCAGCTGAGCGTGATTTGCGGGACGGCGGCTGCCTTCTGGGTTTGTTTGGCAAGCGACGTCCTTCTGGCGGGTCGCTTCGGCAAAGGTGTACTGGCCTCATTTCCGTGACGGATATGACGTCAGTGAAACATTGGTGTATCCCGGCATAAAACACTTTCGTGTTAAAATATGAAACCCGAAAACAAACAACCCTAATTACGGTGAAACCCTGCTATAGCGAACCCGGATATAGCGAATTATGCTATATATCGAACAAAAATAACTCAGTCACGGAAATACACGCGAAACTTATTCCTTATAACGAACTTCACATCTGATATATCGAACTCGGCGTGCCTAGAATGGCCGCCAAAATGCATGGCCTCCGAGCGGCGACTGAGATGTTCATTGGCCGCGACCACTGAGCAAAGGCCGCGACTGAGACATTGCGCCTCGTATGGAGTGACATGACGCCCGACACTTTCCGTAACTGTTTCCGACGCGCGGAACTCACGACGGAGCACGCTCAGTCAGTGAGTCCGGACCAAAACGGCAGCTCGCCAACCTTCCCGATGCTGTGCCGAAAGGAGTGTCCTTCGAAGATTTCCTGAGTGTCGACGACGACGTTGCCGTCACTGTAAGCCCCTCGGACGCCGGCACCGTCAGCAGCACCGTCGTGCTGCTGATGAAAAGCACCGAGGAGGCAGAGGATGTCGCGAGTGAAAGCCGTCCGACGCTTAATGAAGTGCTTTCGGCAGTCGATGTCCTCCGCCAATATTTCTTCGATATTGAAGGACACGGACTCGAACTGGTGCAAACAAAAAATGCTGTGCTAGTTGACGCTACCAAAACGAAAGGGAGAAGAAAAATCACCGCTTTTTTTTAAAGTAGGCAGTTCAGGCGTTAAAGGGTTCCAGAAAAGCTTTGTGAAGGTGGCAATCAAATGCATTCAGGTGGTAGAACACATAACGGGGGATTTTTGAGCCAAGTGTGAGCCCCATACGTTGTACGGATAATTTGTAAACAATTTTTGAAGATCGCCTTTCTCAGCCGATGAGCGCGCCGCCGCAGCGAGCAGACCGCGGCTGACGCAACGACGATCTCTGCTGACGCAACGGCGAGGCGCCCCCCTGATTCGGCCGATCGTCGGTCGCCGGCAACACCACTGCCATTGGCTTCTGGCTGCTCTTCCTCCTTCCTGTGCGATCCCGAGGCAAAGGCGGGTCTGCAGCGATTGACGTGTGCCTAGGCGCAGGGATGTAGCTAGCAAAGAACGGTAGTCGAGCGTCGCGACGTCACATGGCTATTCCCAGTGTTTCCAGCTGCTTTGAAAGAAGCAGAGAGGGAGGAGGAATCGATCGGCAAGGGGGGAGAGGTGCACTTAATTGCTTCTGGCGCAGCTAATACTGAATGTAGATCAATAATTCCAACGGCATTGCGTCGATATATTGGTACTACGCGACAATAAAGGCCTTTTGTAACTTTTACAAAAAGCTTTTCTGGGTCCCTTTAAGGCGGAAAGTAGCTTTATTATTTGCAATAAACCGATTGTTTTGTGTATGGTAATGACATACTTTATTTTGTTCGTTTCTGCATGCGGCGATGGCAAGGGGCTTCCTGCGTATTGCGAACTTGTAACAATAAACTCGTTATAGGCGGGTTCGGCTACATCGAACTATTGGATATATCGAACTAATCGTGGCGCATATTGCAGTTCGCTAAAACCGGGTTTGACTGTATAACGTACTCTTTAGCATTAAAGGGTGCTTCCTCGCAAGAAGACGCTCTGTGCAGAGGTGCACCCTTTACAGGTCGATTGCTTCGTTGCACCGGCGTCATTTCCGTGGCAGTTATGACGTCAGTGAAATGTTTGTGTATCCCGGAATAAAACAATTTCGTGTTAAAAATGCCCTAGACATTAAAAATACAGCGTGTGCTATCAGCGCACGTGTCGTCTTACAAATGCCAACTTTGCGTGTTGGCATTCGTAATCAACTGATCAACGGATTTGATTCATGTTTAAAGCGCAGACAGACGATGCACAAAAAGAGGACAACACGAGCGCTTTAAAGTTAAACCGGGAAAAGGGCTCAAAGAACTAAAAGTAAACTGCAGTAGATCGTCTGTCTACGCTTTAAACATGAATTAGATCCAACTAGCTCAACTTTCCATTCTACTGACCAAAGGATGACTTACGCACAAGATGAATCAACACCAACTAACCCACCTTTCCATCTGTTACACTGAATATTTGTGTTTTATTTCTGACACACACTATGGAACGCATCGCAGCCACTGGGAATTTACGAGTGCCGTTTCTGGTACGCCGTCTTTTCGCTCAGTGAGCCGTTAAATCTTTCGCATTGAAGAATGGGAGGTCCGAGCAGTGCTGCAAACCCTTAACTGTAAATCTGCAGCAGGCCCAGACCGCATCACCAACAAAGCCCTACGAAATCTCAACGACGGCGCCATCACGGCCCTCACTCAATACTTCAACGTGTGCTGGCGAGCGGGCTGGCTGCCCAAGCAATAGAAAACAGCAAAGACGGTGCTCATCCGCAAACCGGGCAAACCATGGCACCTAGCATAGAGAACCTCCGACCGATATCTCTCACGTCATGCGTCGGCAAGGTTCTCGAACACGTCCTGTTGAAACGATGGCAACGCTACCTCGAAACTGAGGAGCTATACCCTAACACCATACTAGGCTTCCGAGAGCGCCTGAGTACCCAAGACACCATGATCCTGTTGCAACACGAAATACTCGACGTGACCACCCCCACCCGCGACAACAGGGCGGTGCTCGGTCTCGATCTGCAGAGCGCATTTGACAAGGTACGGCACTCTGCCATCCTGGCGCAAGTATCGCGACTGAACATGGGCAGGCGATCATTCGCATACATCCACGACTTCCTCTCGGAACGCACCGCCACGATACACGTGGGTGACCTCGAACTACCGCAGAAATCGCTAGGCAGCACCGGAACGCCCCAGGGCTCGGTAATCTCCCCGCTGCTTTTCAATATCGTAATGATCGGCGTGGCCAACCGGCTAGCGGAGATACCCCAGGTTCGCCATACCATATACGCGGACGACATCACACTGTGGGTTCCCGGAGGCTGCGACGGCCACATCGAAACGACCCTACAGCACGCGGTAGACACTATCGAACAACACCTCGAAGGCTCCGGCCTCGTCTGCTCCCCCCAAAAGTCAGAGCTAATAGTGTTACCCCCACCGGGCACACCTCGCCACCGCATAACCACCGCAGCAATCACCGTGCGCACGAGAGACGGCACCGTCATCCCGCGAGTGCAGTCCCTCCGAGTTCTCGGCATGATACTTGAGAGCAATCGCTGCAACGGCACTACAGTCAACCGCCTCACCACCAAGCTCACGACAGCCACCCGCCTCATCAGGCGAGTGACCACACGGCACCACGGCATGAAGGAGGCCAGCCTCCTCCGACTGATACAGTCATTCGCCATCAGCCACGTTGCATACGTGGCAGCATATCACCACTGGAAAACGCCAGAACGAGCCAAAATCAACGCCGCGATACGGAAGACGTACAAGGCGGCCCTCGGGCTCCTCGACAGCACAAGCACGGCGCGGCTCCTCGAGCTGGGCATCCACAACACCCTCGACGAGATCGCCGAGGCCCACCGCACGGCCCAGCTCGAGCGGCTCTCAACCACGCGCACCGGTCGCTCCATACTCGACCGGCTAGGCTACGCATCCAGAGCAGTCTCAACCTCTAGTACACGCCCGCTGCCAGACGCCGTCACGCGCAGACTGCGGGTTAATCCCATACCAAAGAACATGCATCCCGAGTACAACCGCGACCGACGAATCGCCGCCGCGCGCGAACTCACCAACCGCGCGGCGACCCCTCTCGCCTCTCGTTCGGCTAGGCAGCCGGCCATCAACCACGAACCCCTCACGACCTATACCGAGGTCCTCCAATGGTACCGGCTCAGCCGACGAACTATGCCACCACCTCATCCTCGGCTCACAAGGGCCGAGGCCGTGCTCTACAGACAGCTACAGACAAACTCTGTGATCACACCCGTGTTGGCGCAATACGTGTGTCCGGGTGCCTACGACAGCGTGCAGTGCTGTGTGTGCGCGAGAGCAAACGCGACTCTGGCCCACATATTGTGGGATTGTGAACGCAACCCAGACGAGGCGGCCGCCCCGACGCGGCTGCCGGACAGTTTCACGAGTGCCATGATTTCGTCCGAATACACGACCCAACTACAGGCCGTCCAGCAGCTCGAGGCAGCTCTCGCACGGCAGAGACTCGGGGAGGCGGCGAGGCCGAGGGATCCACCCCCTCACTGCCCGTCAGCCGAGCCAGTCGACGCCTGCGGCGCACACCACGAGGACGTCCAGGCCGCGTCACGATAGGGTGCCTCTCTAGGAGGCGATCCTCTCGTTCTGCAGGCTAGCCAATAAAGTTGTCTCTCTCTCTCTCTCGCATTAAAACTCGCCGTCTCTTTGTTATCACCCGACACCGTTACACAGTACATGCTAGCGTTTACAAGGCCCTCGGTAGCTGCACAGGAAACTGCAAGGAAATGGGAGGAGGATGGCACAGCCTCGCTAGCCTGTTTGCATGAAATTGTTTCCGTCCAATCTAAGAGCCCTGCGATGTCTAGTCGGGCTACATTCCGTTATGGAGGATCATTCACCAAAATGTGCAATAGTTTTAAAGCGAAGCCTTCTATGTCTCAGTGATGGTGTATGCCCATAAAAACAGCACGGCAAGCAAGCCCACTTTCTCTGGAGATGATGATGATATTAAAGGGGCACTGACACGAAAATTTTATGTTACACTTTTATTGCTTTTATCGATGCTTGATGGTCTGGCGAACCTGAAACAGCACTTCAATTACTTCAGCGCACGATAGTTAATTACATTGAACGGCCTGAAAATCGGTTGTTTCAAATTCCCGCGCTTTCACCCCGAACGGCGCATATGACAGTGGGCCTCCTCGATTATCAGTCCCGGATCGTCCGCGGACTGCCCGGGACGCGATCCGGCACTCGATTTTTCTATGTATTCTTATGGGACTCCCGGTCTGAAGGCAGTCCACGGACTGCCCGCGGACCGTCCAGGACTGGTAAATCGAGGATCCCCAGAATCCCGGCCTGACCTCACCGCTTTGTGCGGACGCCACCGGAGCCCGCTTGAGAGGCTGTTGCGCCCGCTCGCCGCTCGTGGGGCCGCGCGCGTGAAGTGACATCACGAGTTTTTGAGGAGCGCTGTCGAGTCACTTCTTTTGGCTTCACGGGGTGATGTCACGCTGATGTCCATTTGCTGAGTGCTGCTCCACGCGCTGCTCTGTCGGCGCGATAAATGAGATCCAATTGAACTATGTTCTTCGCGTCGCAGGCCCCTCATATTTCAGCCAGGGTATTCTGTTGAGTGAAGGAAGCGAACTGTGCAATAATATTAACGCCGAAAATTGGTGTCAGTGCTCTTTTAAGGGAAGTGAAAGAAAAAAACGCTTCCCGTGGTCGGACTCAAATCTGGGGCCCTCGAGTTATGAAGCCGACGTCTGTATGATTGCGTCACTCTGGCATGGCCAAAGCAGATTGGGTTTGGCGAGGGCTGCATTTACGTGCAAAATTAGACAGAACAATCATGCACCCATCTTCCTAACGACGACAGTGGTTGAACGAGAAGCTTTCTTCGTGCGAAATCAAATGGCAGGATTCAAAGACAAAACTGCTGTGATCAAAAGTCGAAATTTCGTGGGAGTCAAAGTCAAAGCTCAACGAGTCAGTCCAAACCATCTGCGGGTCAAAGTACAAACTCAGACAACAACCAAGTAATTCCCCACGAGAAAGGTTTGCGTTCAACCATCGTCATCGTTAGACGGAGGTGTGCATGATTTTTAGTCAATGTTTGTCCATGTTCACCGATAGAGCTCCCATTTATCAAGTTGGCCTATCCCCTTCGCACCGAGAGTACCTGTCATCACTGTGTTGTATTTACGGGCAACGACACCGCTTTTCTGTTGTTGCTGTTGTACTGTAAAGGTAACAATTGGTTAATTTAAGCCGCGAGGGGAAGCCATCTCAGCTGGAATTATTGAATTTTTGAACTAATGAAGTAAAGAATAACAGTACACAGCGATTTTGAAGCTTTACAGCGCGTCTCAACAATTTGATGATTGAACAAGCCGCTGCCTTTGTCCTTCAAAGCGACGGTCAGCACTTTTTGCTTTAAAGGGGTACTGACACAAAATTTTGAAGGCGAGATAACTTCGGAAGTAGATTGGTGTGGACACATATACATCATCTGCAAAATATCAGCGGCGAATACAGCCTAGAACATATTTAAAATCAATTTTAAAGTATGAGAAACGCAACCGAGCAGCCAGCAGAGGACCACGCGCAATCGCCGTGGGCATTTTGTAAATAAACAACATCCACACACGTCACGAGTTTGTGTTTGCCGCTTCCGCACTGCCGGCGCTTTTCGCCGGCTCGCCGCTCCAATCGGAGGGCCGGAGGGCGGAGCTTCTGCTCTCGAGAACGAACGACCCGATCGTTGGCGGCGTAGGCGCCGTGATTTCGTCGGCTCACTGAGCAGCTGGCCACGACCAAAGTTCTACAGCGATTCCAGGCACTCTGTTTCTATTACTTTTGATTTACATTGGACGCGAAAACGCGCCGGAGACACGAAAAGCCCACTGAGCGAGCCGCACGGTCGCTGTGCAGACGGCGGCCACGGCGCGCGAAGTGGCCCAGGCCGGCGCCGGTAGCTCGAGTGATAGCTTGTTACAGCTGCACGAAATTGCACCCAAGTCCCAACCACGGCAGTTTATATGAGAAAGGAGTTAATGATGCGATGGCGGGTTGCATTAAAAATTGTCATCTGCACCGTTACGAGAGCGGCAATCGAATATCCGCCGCAGTGCTAAGCCGAACACATCTGTAGGCGGACCTGTAGGCAGACCGCCCGGCTGCTCCCAGCGCGCGTCGTTCTCTAGCCGCGGCAGCATTTGCACTCGCAGCGCCTGCGTCACGTCCACGGTCGCTTTTTAATTAAGCGGCTCACGAGATCAATACGTGGGGGCATTGGCAGAAACTGCCGGCGACACGGATTCGACAGGGCTACGGCAACTTTGCTCTGTGATATCCCTCCGACGGTCACGTGGTCAGCTTTGTTCACACAAAATCCATCGTTTCGCGGCACCCGCTGAAACCGAAACTGCGACTGGCCGCATTGAAAATGCCTCTAATTAAACAACGGTTGCGCGCTGAAGCAAATGAGGGTTCTACGGGTGATAAGTAGGTGACTAGCTACTTATCGCACAAAAAAAAAAAAAAACAAGATGCAAAATTTTTGTGTCAGTGCCCCTTTAATGAGCGAAAGTGGCGAAAGGCCCTTTCTTGTTTTCTTCGAAACTGAAGAATAGACGGGCGGCATTAAGTCCGGCCATGACTTCCGAGCACACAACTGCACTGGGGTGTCGTCCCCCTCCACCTCTTCGCCGTCACTGGCAGGGACAGGTTTTGCGCTTCTGACCTGATAACTGATGTCCTCATCTGTTGGTGCACCATACACCACTGCTCAGTCGGGTCCCGGTAACCCGACACCGTAGCGTCAGCGCACGCTATCCGCTATGCTCCATCAGAGCGGCTACCGTCCGCTAACGCTACGACGGCGGGTTACCGGGACCCGACTGCGCAGGGGCGCGTAGAGGCGGCAAGGAGTTTGCCCCTCAACGGAGCGAATGCGCGGGTATGGCGATCGAAGGCCGGCCCATAGAGAGTCTTAGCATAGCGGGTACCGTCCGCTAACGGTATACGGCGGAGGGTGGCTGGGCCCGACTGGGCAGGTGCTCGTTCCGGTAGGGTTCATTAGTTCCGCGGGCCGTCCTTCGGCATGCCCGCTCATTCGCTCCCCTGAGAGAAAACCTCCTCGCCCTCCTCACACGCGCCTGCATGCGCAGTCGGGTCCCGGAACCGGCGCAAGGCATTTTCCCGGCCGGCGCCGTGCTAACTGCATTCCCTATCCTGTGAACAAAGGCGCATAACTTTCGGGCGTTCCACTATTAAAAAGTTCACAACTCAATGCCTGTCCTAATGCATTGGTGCTTACACAAAACGCAGCACCCGGGTCAGGATAATTGCTGAGGGGTGCAGCTCCAAAAGCGATGGCGCCCTCGGGTAAGCGCAGCCCACGGGACACCAAAGGAGTGTGTTGTGTCCCTTTGTGTGTGGCATGTCGCCACAGAGAATAATCGGCAGAGTAGATTGACTCGTCACGGTATGGCCAGGGAAGCAAGCTAGGAGTGGTCCGCTCTAACTGGAGACGTAAAAAAAGAGAGACCGCCGGTCATTGATCGGTGAAGACTGGTGCGATGGTACTGGTACGATGATGTTCTACATAACTCCAACTTCAATGCTTGTGCATTTTTAAGTACTCTTGACATTCAGGGCATCCAATATTCCTCGCAGTGCAGCCATATGCACTAATTCTATTAATGTATGCATTAGCATTCATAATTTCCCAAAAAAATCAATTTGTTATTAAATGCTATGACAGTAAGGTACATTTTTAACGCCGTCAGCAGGTTTTTTTGCGGGATTACTAGAAGTGCACGGGAAACATTGCACAAGGCGATATGGATGGCGCGCGTTTACCACAACATCTCACACTTTGATTCTCTCTGATAAGGCTCGTCAGGTCGCTTTTAAGATTAAATCTAACGTCATAGGCATTAATTATAACTACTGGCGTACAATCGTAACCGCGCAGTCAGGCGATGTTCTAACGCGCAACAGCTATGCCGTGCGCGCCGTAGCTTTTAAAGCGTCGGCAGTTTCGTTCCCAAGGCAGTTTCATTCCCAAGAGCCTACTGCCAAACATATCAATAACTAAGCGTGTCAACATCACAAACCAGACGAAAAGATCACTTTGTGAACCGCTATCACAAGCACGCACACCGCGTTTCACCCTCCACCTTTCGAGCCACGCAACTTCCCGTAATCTATCTGGCTCGTGATCTCAGGCATTCCCATCGCCATAACGTCCGTGTTGAATACCACAGCAGATAAAATGACTGAACAGAAACTTGGCCGAGCGAAACAGCGAAAATGAACTCAGAAACACGCATTACGCAGTTCAGGCGGCCGCCATCTTGCATTGCCGCAGCGATGCCCAATCAGAAGGGCTGTTCCAGCGCGCTCTGATCGGTACGCCAATAGCGCTTCAGAATCTATTTCTAGCTTCAGTAGTGCGTCGTCCCTTTTCTGGTGTTCGTGCGTTTGTGATAAGGTACTCACTACAGTGACGGGGCCCCGTTGACGGGGCTCCCTAGAGTTCCGTCTAGAGGAAACGCAACTCGCGTTGAGAGCAGTCTCTCTTGATTTTTACCCAACCGGCCAAACCGCTACCGCTCACTGACTAGCCAGAATCACTGATAATTATTAATCATTATTAATAATTACAGATGGTCGGACTACTCTACCTCTATCCGAACGGATCTCCAAGCCGCCACCCGACGCCCGCTTCACAATATTTCAGCGAGAGCAGTCGGTCTTGATTTTTACCTAACCGGCTAAACCGCTTCCGCTCACTGACTAGCCAGAGTCACTGTTAATTATTAATCACTGGTAATAATTACAGGAGATCGGGCGTAACTGGCGATGGCTACGTCGGCCTTGGCTCCAGTGAGCGGGAGCGGTTCGGCCGCTTGAGTAAAAAACGAAGACTGACTGCTCTCACCGCGTGAATTGTTTTGCTGTTACAAAACGCTAACCACGCGGCCACACAGACATACACAAAAAAAAATACAAAACCACGATACGAGAATCGAACCACGGACTACAACGTCTGTAGTCAGCGGCTGAACCACCACACCAAATCCTTTTTTTTTCTTTATTACATGGGAGAATACGCTCAGACGTTGCAGTACGAGGAATACAAGCAAACAAAAGAATACACTGAAGTTATTAGAAGCAAATATACATCAAATTCAGGCAAACACACACAAGCGTTCAAAAGAGGGAACCAGTCAGGTGGTTGGTCCAGCGAACTATACACACTATGTACAAATGCCGCAGTTTCTCGGAAATAAGACTTAGTTGATCTTGGTGGCTCAGCATGCCTATCCCATAAGCGGCATCGCCACAGACTACAAACCAATCAACACGAACATGTCAGGTGGCTCACTAGGATAGTCGAATGGCAAAAATCGGATATATAGAGAAGGGCGTAATATCCATGTCTTTTTTGAGCGTTCGCTGTAAAATGTCCCAGCTTGGTCGACAGACTGTCGGCTCTGTACTCGACCAGAGACAATTGATCACTGCTTTGTAGACTGCAGAGATGCTGTCTTTTTCTGGGACCACACCAAATCCCTGAACGAGAAACGGCGGCTAATCGGCTGGTTTTGATCTTGTTATATTGAGGGGGCCCCGTCACTGTAGTGCAGATTTTAAAGCAACGGGCCCCGTCACTGTAGTCAGTACCTTGTGACAAAACAGACAAACCGGAAAGAGGATCGTTCGGCCGGCCGCCACTGCCGCCCTGGCCCAGCTGAACCCCTCGACCGCCCCCCAGCATGGCTAGCAGACACTCCAGGACAGGCCAGCGGCCACGCATCCTGCAGTGGAACTGCAACCACCTGGGGCCACGTCAGGTGGAGCAGCTGCTGCGGGAGCCCTTTGATGTCCTGGCACTGCAGGAGGCTAACCTCTACGCACACTCAGTGCGCCTGCCGGGGTTCCTGTGCCACCCTAGCGCCACCAACTGCCACCTGGACTCCTGCAGCAGCAGGCCGTGCCGGAACAACAGCCACCCACAACGCAAGTCCCAGGCTGTGGTCTATGTACGGGCAGCACTCAACAGCGTCCTAGTTGATCTGGCTGCGGTGGCAGAGGGCCCTATGGAATGTGCCGCCGTCACGGTGCGTATGGGGAACACAGACACCACCGTGGCCAGCGTCTACGTGCGACCACAGCAGCCCTGGGAGGCCACAGCGGTGGGCAGGCTGCGGGCCAAGCTGGGTCCTGACGCCGTATACTGTGTGGGGACTTCAACGCCCACCACCCGGCCTGGGGCAGCCGTGGCACCACCCGCAGGGGCAGAGAGCTCCTGGATGCCGCCACCTCCTGTGGGCTGCTTGTGGCCAAGGGCAGCCCCACCTTCGTCCGCCGTGGCCCACGGAACGCTGTCCAGCAGACGCACATCGACGTGACCCTGGTGTCGCAGCGGTGCGCCTACTCCTGGGAGACTGCCACCAGCACCTGGGGTTCGGACCACTACCCCATCCTGGTCACTCCCAGGGGTGACCGCAGGCGAGCCGACACCAGGGCATACAGCGTCACCAGCTGGACTAACTTCCGTAAGGAGGTGGCGAAGTGCCTGGAGGACCCGCAGGTTGACATCCTGGCAGCCGTCGTGCGGAGCGCAGACAAGGCCACGGTACGAGGAGAGGTACCCCTCTGCACGGCACTGCCAGACCTGGAGCTCCTGCGCCTTCGGGCTCGCCGCAACCAGCTGCAGCGGCGGGCCATCAGGAGCAAGTGCCCAGCTGACTGGACGGAGCAGCGGCGGGCAGACGCCCAATGCAGACGGCGGGCCCGGCAGCGCCGCACGCAGGGCTGGGAGTCCCTGTGCTCCTCCATGGACTCCCGCAGAGACCCAGCCAAGGCCTGGCAGGTCTTCAAGGCCCTGCTGCACCCTGCCACCACCAGCAAGCACCCTCTGCAGTCCGCCGCCATTACCATGGGCATCACCGAAGAGGCCCTAGCAGAGCTCCTGGCAGACCAGTTTGCCTCGTCGGCCCAGGCCCCAGCTGCTCCTGTCCTCCTGAACCCAGCCCCAGCCGTCCCACTTAACCTCTGGGCGGTGGCCCTCTGCTCGGCAGAGCTCACCCTGCGAGAGCTGCGGGCCGCCCTTGGCCGCTGTCCCAAGCGCAGGAGTGCTCCAGGAATCGACGGGGTGACCTACCAGATGCTCCGCAACCTGGACGTCGCCCACCTGGGGCCACTCCTGCTGCTCTTCAACCGGGTCTGGGCGACGGGAGTCCTGCCGCCACCCTGGTTGGTGGGACTCATCTCACCGATCCTGAAGGTTGGCAAGCCCCCCACGGAGCCTGGGTCCTACCGACCGCCGGTGTCCCTGACGTCCGCTGCAGGCAAGCTCATGGAGAGCACAGTCCTGGCCCGCCTGCAGTGGATTGCCGACCGACGAGCGGTGTTCCCAGAGCAGCAGAGTGGCTACAGGAGGCACCGCTGCACAGCTGACTCGCTGGGGGACGTCGTCTCCATGCTTGAGCAGGCCTGCCACACCAGGGAGGTGGCCTACCTGGTGTTGCTCGACATGAAGGCGGCCTTCGACACCGTCCCCCACAGCGCCATCCTGGAGGCCCTGGACGGCATGGGCGTCGTGGGGCACCTCAGGAGCTACGTGCAGGCGTTCCTGTCTGGCCGGACCCTACGGGTGAAGGTCGGCCGGGCGACAAGCAGCCCACGGAACGTCTGCTCTGGTGTGCCCCAGGGGAGTGTGCTGAGCCCGTTCCTTTTCAACTTGGTGCTGGCTCCCCTCCCTGACTGCATTCCCGCTGGGCTCTGGTATCCAGTGGGTATAGCAGTCTACGCGGACGACGTCGCTATCTGGACACACGGGCCTACCAGATTGGGCAAGCACGTGAGGGCGTGCCTGCAGAAGGCGCTGGGAGCAGTGGCTGCCTTTCTGTCAAGCCGTGGCCTGCAGCTCTCGGAGGCCAAAACGCAGGCCATGATGGTGCACCCAGGAGGCGCCAGGGCCCGCAGGGCAATGCCACCCATCACCCTCAATGGCCAGCCCCTCCCATGGCAGCGCCAGGTGAAATACCTGGGGCTGCTCATTGACTCCCGGCTGTCATGGCTGCCAGCTGTGCGGGCACTGCGGCAGCGCACTGCGGCGGTGCAGCAGGGCGTGCGGAGGCTGTTGGCACGAGGCAACGGCTGCTCCCACCAGGTTGCGCAGCGTGTCTTCCACAGCATGGCCTCCTCGGCTGTGCTGTACGCGCTGCCCCTCGCCAACCTGAAGCAACTGCGGTGGAAGGCGCTTGAGCTCGACCAACGCCGGGCCATCCGGCTCTGCCTGGGCCTCCCACGCCGATCTCCTGTGGCGGCCACGTACACCGAGGCAGCCACTTGGCCAATCGAGCTACGGGCCTACCAGGCAGGCCTGCGCCATACTGACCGCCCGCAAAAAACCCCGGACGGGGCCGCCCTGCTGCACCGGTTCCGTGCCCGTCCATGCTGCAAATCTATGAAGATGACATCGTGGTGCCGCAGCGACCCCCTCTGGAGCCTCCACCACCCGGCACAGGAGAGGCCCTAGACATCAACACCAAGCTGCCTGGGGTGCGCAGCAAGAGGGCCACTCCGCACCAGGCCATCTACCACGAGGTGGCTGCCCTGCTGGAGAACAACGCCAGCCTCCACGTCTTCACGGATGGGTCGGTGCTCCCCCGCACGGGCAACGCGGCAGCCGCCTGCACTGCCCCGGCACTTGGCGCCAGCCGGGTGTGCCGCCTGCCCTTCTCCGCCTCGTCCACCACCGCGGAGCTGGCCGGCCTGCACCTGGCCGCGGACCTGCTGCTCGAGCGGGCAGGCCCAGACTGCAAAGCCCTCGTCCTCACGGACTCCCGGCCAGCCCTCCTGCGGCTGCAGTCGGCTGACCAACCGGGCAGCTCCAGTGGACACGTGGAGCGGTCGCTGGTGGCCAAGCTGCACGCGGTGGCCTCTCGCGGCTGCACTGTGCAGCTACAATGGCTGCCGGCCCACATGGGCATCCCGGGCAATGAGGCGGCCGACACTCTGGCCAAGGGTGCCCACCAGCCAGGTACCCCCGCCTCCCAGGACGTGACGGCGTTTGACGCCCCACGCCAAATCCTTGCCCGAATGGCCCTGACCAGACACCCGGACCCCCGAGTAGTTTCTGGCCAGGCCCCGCCTGTTTTGCCAGGGCGCCTCACCAGGTACGTCCGGAGCCTGCTGCTCCGGATGCGCCTCAACTGTTGCGAGGTGGCGGCCCTGCTGCACCACCTAGGACGACGCGCCTCCCCCGCCTGTGCCGACTGCCCCGAACCCGAGACGCTGGAGCACCTGCTCCTGTCCTGCCCCGAGCACGCAGCACACAGAGCAGTGCTGCAGGCTGCACTCCAGCGTCTCGGACGGCCCAGACACAACCTGCAGGACCTGCTGTTCCCGACGGGTCCTGCCAGCTCCCGTCGTGAAGTGTTCCGACACCTCCTGGCATTCCTCGAGGCCACTGGACTAACCCAGCGCCTGTAGCTGAGGCTACTGCACAAACACTCGCGCCGCTGTCGCCTATGTAATGCCCCCCCCCCCCCTCTTTTAAGTGCGAATGCACTTTATAAGCGACCCCAAACCATCCACCGCCGGCGGCGGCGGCGTCCGCAGTGCTCCTCTATATTTAAAAAAGAAACAGCATCCGGCGCCAGGTTTCGATCCGAGGACTTTGCGGCCGCAGCGCGACGCTCTACCGACTAAGCCACGGACGACTTTTTTTTTTTTTTCTTTATTGCCCATCTCGGACAGCAACACAAGGTACCAGGTACAATGACAAAGAAAAAAATCACAGTAATGCCGCCATGCCCCCCAGGGCCGGTGTTGTCATTTAAAATTCCCTAAGCGTAGTAAGGGGTTCAATTTTTGACAACCACTCTGGCGGAGAGTTCTTCGCTCTCTGAACTTCAACAAACTGTGACACACTTTCCCTAAAATACTGTCTCGTTGGTCGCGCGTCGACATCGCAATGCAGCCAAGCCATGCGAGAACGCCAAATGCTGTGCAGACCTAACAACATGACACTGTCAAATGGTACACCATCCTCTCTATCAATGCACAAAAAACGAATACCGTGTGGACTAAGTGGAAAATCTTTCTGGAGTGACCGTTGGAGGACATCCCAAAGGAACACTGCGGCCCAACAATGAAGAAAAACATGCTCCACAGTTTCGGGTTGTTTGCAAATGGGGCAGTCGGTTCCCCATGGAACCGAAAGCCCCCTTTCATTCATCCAAGTAGCGACTGAAAGTGTACCCGTGTGCAATTTAAAAAAGAAAGTCTTTGCCCCAGGTGACACTTCCATTCGCTTGACTCTTTTTAACACATCTTGTCCTGGACCATTGCTGTACAGAGCTCTATACAGTGGCACTGGGAAGACTACGTCACATACATCCTTATATAATTTTTTCCTAGTTACACTGGCCAGATATTGCATCGAAAAACGCGTTGTTAAAAATCGGAATGACAAAACAATTTCTTTAAAATATCCATGGACACCACCTGGCATGCAACTTGAAGAAACCACAAATTCTGGCAAAGCACGCATTAACCGAACTTGGATTACAGTGCGTAGAAAAGGGTCCTGTACTTCGCGTAGAAATAAAAATCGATTTACGAGTTGCCGTACATACAGATGAGTCAGTCCTAATCCGCCTTCACGGATTCGCCGAAACAAATTCGTCCTACTGCTCCTTTCCCACGTGGACCCCCACACAAAAACAGCAAATACGCGATGCAGCTTCTGGACATTCAAACGCGAACAATGCAGCACTTGCATAACGAACCAAAGCTTTGCCACGAAGAAAATATTACAAGTCGTGGCTCTCGCGAACACTGACAGCCCAGTTGCTTTCATTTTTTCCGCTTTCTCTTTCAGTGATTGCACCTGCCCCCGCCAGTAGGGCTCACTGTCGCGATAGTATTCCAGAGGGGTTCCCAAGTACTTTACTGGGGTGGTTACCCAAGCTACATTAGCAAAGATCGCTGGCCTTGACCTCCATTCACCGTGCCAAAACCCCAGGCATTTTCCCCAATTTACCAGACTCCCCGTGACCTCCCCAAAATGCTTCACTGTTTCCACGGCGAACATCACGCTTTCTTTGTTCGAGCAAACAACGGCAATGTCGTCAGCATAGGCGAGAAGTTTGACCTCTGTCTCCTGTAATTTAAATCCGCTTATTTTAGCATTATGAATGATGCTTAGGCACAGCGCTTCTATGTATACACAAAACAATAAAGGACTTAGGGGGCAACCCTGGCGCACCGAACGCTGCACCTCGATGACCGCTCCCAATTCCTTATTCACTATCAACCGTGTAGTGCAGTTCCGGTACGCCATCGCCACTCCCCGTACAATGACAGAACCAAGGTTCATGTGCTCTAAAACATAAAACAGGATCTTGTGGGAGACGCAGTCAAAGGCTTTCTCCAGGTCGAGCTGGAGAATCGCCACGCCCGAGCCCATTGCATCGCAACATTCCAGTACGCTCCTCGCCTTGTGGATATTCGTAAATATGTTACGACCCTTGATGCCACACGTCTGATGTGGACCTACAATTTTCTGGATTACCATTTGTAACCTTTTCCCCAGAACCTTCATAAAAATTTTGTAATCAACGTTTGTCAGTGAGATTGGTCGGTATGCTTTAACATCCCTTAATTTTTGCCTGTCGTCTGTTTTCGGAATTAGTATTGTATGGGAGGTAGAAAAAGATGGAGGAAGTGCTTCAATTTCGTACCCTTGATTGTACATGTCGGCAAGAACAGGAGATATCAAAGATTTCAGATGTTTATAGAACGCCGCACTAAGCCCGTCAGGACCTGGTGACTTGCCCGGATTCAGGTTTTCGATGGCACACTTAACTTCCTCGGCCGAGAAGGGTTGTTCGAGCCATTCCTTTGTTTCGTCATCCAAGCGTGGCAACGCCCCGATAAAATCTCGCTTGTATTTTTCTATGTCGGTTTCTCTGCACGCGAACAGTGCCTTATAGTAATCGAAAAATGCGCGTTCCACTTCCTCTTTTTCCGAAGTTACATAACCGTTGGTTTCTATTTCTTTAACCATATTCCGCCGGGCTTGCGTCTTTTCTATTCCTAACGCCCGTTTTGTGGGTGCCTCCCCGAACGTCCAATGTTCCGCCCTCGCCCGTACTAGCGCTCCGCGATAGCGGTCTTGGTCAATGACTTCGAGTTTGTGCTTAATCTGCCCTATGTCGCCTTTGAACATTCCTGGATTTTTGTTCTCCAACGCAATCAACTTTTGTAGGTTCACTCGCAAAAGGTTTTCTTTTCTTTTTTCCTCATATTTTATACAGCTAGACCTTTCTATGGCTTTTATTTTAACGTCTTGCTTATACAGCTCCCACTTCTCCCCGATTTTACCGTTGTGGCCTTCAGCTATTTCCGTAATTTTTTCTACTACAAAACCCATGAACATTTCGTCATGTAACAGCTTTTCATTCAGTTTCCACAGATCCCACGAGAAAGGGGTGTTCTGTTTTTTCCTACCCAGTCTGCATTTAACCAAACAGTGGTCCGAGAAAGAAATCGGCTGTACATCATAGCCATGACATTGTTGGATTAAATTTAGCGAAAAATAAAACCTATCTAGCCGTGCGTGGCTGCACCCCTGAAAATGTGTGAATCTCACGTCTCTCGTACCCTCAAGGCATTCCCCGACATCAATCAAGCCGAATTCGTCAACTATCTCAGCTAGCAGACTAGTGCTAGCGTCTCTGTAGGTGGTTTCGCTTGCTTTATCACGGCTCGACAGTACACAGTTAAAATCCCCCAATAACATAAGCCGCCTTTCGGTGTTTAAGTGTTGCTTGAGGCTATCAAAAAAATCTAACCTGGCCTCCAATGCATTTGGCGCGTACACACAAATAATTCTGTACTCGACAGAGTTGCACTGGCAATCGCACACAACAAGGCGGCCAGAAAGACATGCTGTGACCGCTCGCATTTCCAGACCCGGCAACTTCTTTACGAGCAACACACAACCCGCCGACGTCCCCACAGCGTGACTTACAGAAGCGTAGTAACTCGACGTGAAACGGCGCACCATGCCCTCGGTCTCTTCCTCTCCGTCCACCTTCGTCTCCTGAACTGCTAGCACATCGATGTCCTGATCGATTAAAAGGCTATATACCTGGCTTTGTTTTCTCTTTGAAGCCAGACCCCGGACGTTTAATGTTGCTACATTCAGGGACCCTTCCATTTCGCCTCCCTTTAAATATTAGAGACCGCCGGCATGGTGCTCGCCCTTTCGCGTCCGCGTTTCGCTAGACGCTGCCCTCCTCCGCCGTGGAGACAGGGGGTGGCTGCTGCGTCGACGGCGTTGCTGGTGCCGGTTGCTGCGTTGCCGGCGTTCCTGGGCGTCCGCGTCTCTTCACGACGCTGGGACGCGGTTTCACAGAGGAAGAGCGTCGCCCCGGGTTAGTTTTCAGCGGCGGCTCTTCGCTGGTGGCCATGGCTCCATCTTCCTCTCCCTCGTCCGTCTTGTCAAGGCCGCGCTTGCCGTTGTTCCCAGCGCTTGCTTGCCCGCCTGCCTCCATGGTCTCATCCTCACTTGATTCGGGCTCAACTTCAGTGGGCTGTTGGTTTTCTAAACCGTCCACTGGAATCGCAGTAACACACGCTGCCACCTCCTCCTGTTTCTTTGGCTCCGTGTCTTGGGACGGACTTGCAGGGGTCGCCTCCACCTTTTCCAGGTTTCCCGTGCCTTGTGCTGCTGCTTCCGCCTCGGCCACGTCCATCAAGTGCTCTGAAAACTCTTCTCTACCCGCAGGCCCCGTCACGTTGGCGTAAGTGCGGACGCAATCCGCATCTGCATGGCCGAACCGACGGCATTTCGAGCAGCGAGGCACCTTGCAGTCACGGCGAACGTGACCAGTCCCTTGCCAGCGCAAACATTGCATGGGCCTGCCTGGCGCCACCAAGAGGGCCAACTCGCCTGCGACCCTGATTTGATGCGGCAAATCTTCCACCGTCAACCCGGCCTTGAGCTTGAGCGTTACCGCCCGCGTCGTGGACCCCTTGTCCTGCACTCCATGCACGCGCCATCTTTCCTTGCTGACTTCAATGACCTTGCCATAAGAAGCAAGGGCGGTACGCACGTCCTCGTCTTCAACGCCGTGCAGCAGCCAGTGAAGCTTAAGCCTCACCTGCTGGTCCTGCGGATCCACGACGAGGCACCGGCGTCCCTTCACTTCCTGCTCGCCGGCCGCCAGCATCTTCTTTGTAGCCTCGGCACTTTTGAAGGTCACCGCCCACACGTGGTTGATCTGGTACGCCCCCAACGCTATCACGTCGGAGAGCATACCAACACGTGCGAGCATGTCTCATGAAGTCCTCGACGCGGAACGGTCTGGCTTTCACGTCCCCGTGTAGAAACACCGTATTCAACACGATACGTCCTGTCGGCAGTTGGGGCAAAATAACTTGGTACTCGTCATCGCCGTTCACTTCAATCCTGTTACCGCGGCCAGACTGAGCCGCAAACGCCGCTCCAAGGGAGCTCATGATTCCGCGTCCGCACGCTACGGTGGCCGGAAGTGGAATGAAGCCACGGACGACACGCTGATATCAGTGTGAGTAACGCGCCTTATATCTTTAACGCGTTCAAACTACGTCGTCAGCGGCGTGCGTTGGCGACTCAGCGGCGTTATAGCGGCTTGATAACTGCGTGGTGTACACGTGATACTACAAACCCGATGGAAGAGATGGAAGAGAAGGCGGCGAGGCGGTGGGCTGCGGGGGCTGAGCGCAAGCGCCGCAAGCGGGCCGACAACCGTGCATTCGCACTTTCACATTCTCCCCCTCGGGGAAATGCGGGGGAATTTTCTCTCTCTCTCTCTCTCTCTCTCTCTCTCTCTCTCTCTTTTCTGCCTGTCTTTCTCTTTCACGCCTTTTCTATTCCACCCCTAACCTCCTCCCAAGTCTTTTATCCCCTCTTCCCCTCCCCACCGCACTGGGTTGTATGCAGGTGAGCGCCCTACTGAGCTCAATAATATCCCCAGTGCACTTTCCTTTCCTTTCTTCCACCGAATCACTTCTCTCTCTCTCTCTCGTTCGGCCGATCTATTGGTACCAAAATGGCCGCGCCGAGTGGCACTGTTGCGGAGATACAGCGCGCCATTTTTTTTTTTTTTTTGCCCTTTTGCGCTGATATTTGGCACCGCCGCTAGTAAAAGTATTTTTGATGCCACTTTGCGACTGTTTTCGGCGGAGAAACTTTGCAAACGCGCAGATTAGAAGACATAGAAGCCGAATATGTGGCCTTGAAAAAAAAAAAAAACAAAAAAAAACGATGTTTTGGTAATTTTTCCAAAGTTGAAAGCCACGTCCCCCTTTAATATGATGCGTCAATGGGACTCGTCCCCGCTAAGTGAGGACTCGCAATTAAGCTCCTAACAGAGCTTCAGTGTGTTATGGAATACGGGATCGGGGGATCCGATCCCCTAACAGCGGTGGTAACCTTACAAATCGAGTGTGAGCGCCAATCCACTTGCTCAGGAACGTTTTGATTGATATGCATGTGTGCCATGGCAGGGTAACTAAAAGCCCCTCGGTGGTCAATCAGTGCTGCTTGTTACGTGCGTGGCAATGACCGAAATTGGCTAGCTGCTGTGAAATTTTCGCCAGCCTATAGCCTCGCGTCACTTGATTCTCGTCACCCGGACAACATAGCATCAGTTCATCAGCTGAGATTGAAGGCTGATACTAACCCGAGCCTACCAGATAAGCCCGCAACTGCCCCTCCCGCCCCACCCTACCCTGAAACTATCAACACGACGGCTCATGGCGATACAGGCAAGTTGCGGCTCCACCAGATGTTTCTAGCTAAAAAAAAATCAGACATAGAACAACCTTGAAACAGCTTTATGTGGCTTTGCCAAATTTGAGCAAATTGCAATCAAGAAATCGTGAATGGTAGTTAACCAAAGCCAATTTTGGGAGTAAACGAAGTAGTGCAGCGTCGGACAAAAGAACAAAATATTTATTACAAATTACACACCAGTTTTCCCCATATTGTATAACCTAGAACGTAGAAACAGTGGGCAAAGGTCAGGCGTCTGGCAGCGTGGAATTTTTCCCTGCAGAACAAAACGGAGAAAGAACCTTAAGTATTGAGACCACCGCAAAGCCCCATGTTCTGATTCACTTGCTGTGTTTGGCTCATGGCTAGCTTGTGCAAAGAGTTACGGTGCCATGGACATCCAACACATATTCGTTTTGTGGGTGTTCCGATAATTGGTTTGACATTTACATTTTAAGTTAATGAATGTAGATTAATGTGCTTTCAAACCACGGGATTCAGTTGTGCACGCTGGGTTCCCTAGACCAGGAGTCACGGGTGGGCGTTCTACGCTTGTGAGATCATTAATTGATAAGGTAATGTGCCATTTAACTTGCCTTACTGTATGACACCGCGGTGAATTCCAGCCCTTCAGTAAGCAACAGATGACCATAGATGCACAAAATGCCAATGCAAGGAGGTCTTTCTCAGTGGCAGTGGGAACAATTAAGTTAATGCAGTTAACATCATTTTAACAACAGTTAACATCATTTTGCACTTATACTTGTTTGTGTTATTAATTGGTTTTTCAAAGCTAACTGCAGTCGTTGACATTCAGATTGCATCCTCTCGCAGCAATTGGACTAGGAGGGTGAAAAATTCTATTTAAACCAGGGTTTTGTTGACGTGGTCCATGGTTGTGAGGGTTCAACTTAGTCCAGAAGCCTAAGTCGCCGCCAGCCGAGCTCTCGATCTAAACCAGATGAAGCTGGCCTAGATTTTTTGTAGTTGAAGAACATATAGCAGACTGCAAACAATGACAACAGCAGCGCTGTCTTCTTTTGCACAGTTGGGAGCTCGAACATGACATATCGTGATGATAAAACATTTTCGAACAGCGAAGAAAAGTAACTGTGGCGCAGAGCTGCATTTTAATTAAACAATAAGGAATTTGGGAGCTATCAAGGGAAACTGCAGGTTCAGGCTTTGGCGATTGTTGGCAAGTTTCTCTTTAGCTCTGATTTTTTTTCCCTCAATCTCTTACGTATAGCTTATTGTTTTTGCTCATTAGTTTTCCAGATGACATGTTTTGTGATGAAACATTCAAAGTTGTAGTTTCTGTTTCACGAATATTGTATCTTGACCCTTGGCACCGGACGTGTTGATCTGTTTTCTACCAAGAGATGGTGATTGCCCTTTATTTCTTTGTTCACCTGTATTTATGTCTTCAGCATGTTCACGGAATTTTAACAGCAAAATTTTACTTACGCAGGTACTAAAACACGGCTGAGAGGAATGTAGGCTGGGTTTAGGATTTGTCGTGACTTACGTGCTGCAACTAGTGGCAGGTTGTGCACTCAGGGTGGCATTTCACGCCATTCACGCCACATCGGCAGCCACCGCTTGTGTCACCCGGACCCTGCAAAGAGAAGCAAAATGCACCCATGCAATTTCTTGCTTCATGACCAAGTATGTCACTGTGCCCACAAATTAGTGACCATCCTTTTTTTTCTTTCACACTCCACATGGCACAATTGAGGCACCAGAAGCATGCAAAACTCTTTGGACTCAAGTATGAAACACAGTTCTGAGACAAGTGATTAGTGTGGGGGGCGATCAGGAGAGATACATGCTTGTTCTTCCTACCAACCAGCCATTACATATGACGAAATTTTCACTAGGATATTTTTCTACGATGTGGCCTAACATGCTGCCACTCGCATGTCTCCATATAGGTACAAACTGGAAGGTGACTACTGACTTTTATGGTATATCGCAGGTAACGTGCATAATGGCTTCTTCAAAGTGTGCTGCACAAAAACGGCATGTTTGTTAACAAAAAAGTGCTGTCAGTGAAGCCGGGACGTAGGCAAAAGGTGTAGCCACCAAGCCACCATTCATGCTTGCACTCGAGTTATACTGATTTATTACACACAGTGCACACGGACTTCTTCTAAACGTATTCACAATAACAAGTAATATACGATTTTTAGTTGTTTCCAACCAACAAAAGTGACAATTGACTTTGTCTGAAGAAAGTGCCGGTGTCAACATTGCTATCGTGTGCCTGACTGTCCGGCTGACTCATCACGCTGCTCTGAGAAGTTTCCACAGTGCTGTAGGTCTTGCCACATGGCAGCATCCACAGCAATGACTTTGCAATTGTAATGCTAAAGTATTAAATAACCCATTGGGCGAGAAAGCGGGTGTCCATTAGCGTTGTCTGCAACAGCGAAACTGTGCCTAAATTTGCAGTGGCTGCAACGCATCATAGGGCTCTAAGAGCGCACCTCAGAAATTAAACGCACACATGCGCACATGCACACACACATGCACACACGTACACGCACACATGCACGCATGCACACACACGCAAACACAGACACACACAAAAGAGAGCGCACACGTCCGTCGAGGTGATGCCAGGGCATGTGCACAGGGGATGGTGCAGCAGCACATCTGTGGCCACTAGTCGGCTGACGCTCCCCTCGATAACACCTCAGGTTAGACTGTTTTTATTTCAGCAGGCACCGCGCCGAGCTTCACACTCCGGCCACTTCCTCCGCGTAAAATAAGCGCCACTTGTTGCCATCCCTCTGTTCCCATCCGAGACATCGCTGTTGTATTGTATGCAAAAAGCATGTTTCTTTCCCCATCCTGTCACAGATTTTGTGATTTGAGCGCGGTGCTCGCAGCAGTTATTTGTTATTATGTATTTTCCTTCTCCTCTCAGAGAGGGCAGGCTGGGCTGCATGTTGAGTAGCCCTGGTTGGGCTATGCGGTTCAACGCAGTGAAATAAAAAAAAAAAGCGATTGAGACGACGGCAGTTGTGACGGCACTCACGTTCGGCCCCCACCGGGCTCCCTTGGTGGCCCAACAAAGCTGAGTCTTGCACGAGGTGCACACCATGTAATCGCAGCCGGACCGCTTGATTATCACCACGCGGCACTGGGGGCATCGCATCGCCTGTCCGCTCTTCAGCAGCTCCTGCACCCGTCCAAGAAACAACAAAAAGGCCGCGTTTGCTGCAAATGTCGTTAAAAGGTGATAGTCTTATGGCGCTTCTGCCATGTAAATACCTCTCTTCTTTTTGTATTCTCGAACTTTGCAGTACTTCAAAAATATCCAAACTTTTCAGATAGTGTTATTTGACTGGAAGTGGAATAGAATACTGCATTGTTCGCTTCAATAGAGAGCTTTAGCTGACCGTTTTCGACGATTCGCTCCGGTATTGGAGGACTGCAGTCTCCGGTTTCACAGAGCATGCTCAGTGCAACCGGAGCCAATGCCATTGGTGGCCAGGCGTGCCACACATATGCAATGGCGCTCCCGCTTGCTATCGGAGCGGAGCAACCCTAAAAAATGGTCAACTAAAATTCGCTAATATAGATGTTGTGAACACTCGCACATACCTACATTATGTCGACGTACATGAAAGGTCCACACTAAATCTCAGCTTTAATTTCACGGTTGAATATGACGCCCTAGCTAGCTGCCTGGCTCCAAGTAAAACCGTATACCTAGGCAAGTATGTCATGGTGCATCGCCACCATCATAATCATCAAGGCCATGATCCACAAGTTGGGCCACCTACGGATACTAATGGGAATGAGCAGTGCTCCTTGTAACAGGGCAGCCACTGCTATGAGCAGCATCAACCCAACACTCTGTAACTTAAAGGAATATGCCGCATTCTTTTTCTTCTTTGGGTGGTTCCCACTTCATCCAACTTGCAATAAATCCAGTATTACATGCTGGGAGTGCGGCGCGTAATATTTTTTAATACATGGGAGTTTAGAAGCTCAAACAAAATCAGTCACAGAAGTTGAATTAATATTGCGCACCATGATAAGTGCTAAGCTAACCTATGATCTCTTTAATTTGCCTGGGCAGCTCAAAGCTGCTCAAACCATAGAATTTTCCGGGCAAATAAAGCTGCTTGGAGCTGCTCAGAACTCCCCTGAGCAGGCAAGTTAAAGAGACCACTAGACACACTAAGCAAATTTCCTGGAATGATGGCATGTTGAAAAATCCCAGTTAGGGGTATAATGAGCCAAAGCTATAACTGGTTTACTAGCTACCAAGTTGGGGAAAATACAGAATGCTGTGGGGTATACCACTAGCCAAGCCACTACACATGCAGAACTGGTAGTGGGATTACCCAGTGATAAATCTAATTTCGGTGCCAAATTTAAGTGCATGCCTTAAGGCAGTGGTTCTCAAGCATGTTGGTCCCAGGGAACCCTGCTAAGTTCCGTTAAGTGCCAAGGAACCCCCCTTCCCCCCCTCCCACCATTTTTCATTACGTTCATGCTACATGAACGTGCAATAAATTCAAAAGCAAGCAAGGGTATCGTTTTTTTTTTCCCGTCGACTTTACGCGAATGCGCACGCTAGCGGCACCTATCTCCAAACAGGAGAAATGCGCATGGGGGTAATATAAGGCCGAGATTCAAGTGCAATAGTTTAACCACGTGGCCAGTTTTCGGAGTCTGGCTGGCTACAAGCTGCTGGCGAGATTTATTGCGCAGCTCGCGTGTTTCTGTTATGCGACGAGATGTGCTTACTGACACTCGGGCGTGAGTAATGGAGGTTCCTTAGATCGATCGCACCTCAAGTTCACCATATAAGACTTTGCGACTGCGGAACCAGGGAAAATTTATCAGTGGCTCGCGGAACCCTGAGGAGGGGCCTGCGGAACCCCTAGGTTCCGCGGAACCCACTTTGAGAAACCATGCCTTAAGGGGCCATGCAGACAAAACAAAAGTTAGTTTTATTCGAAAGATTTAATGTTTTGTCGTGCCCCAGCGCTTGCCTGGCTGCAAACAATGCTTTATTCACTGAGAAATTAAACAATTTAAGCCAAAATTTTGATTCTCCTGCTAAATCGTGTGTTTCAAGACGTTTGCGTTGATGCATCCAGAGCAGGTATTCAAGCGAACATTTCTGGGCTGTTTAGTCGGCAGTGAACTATGAAATGCCTTGCTTACCGTCAGTCCTCTTAGATGGCACCACCATACCGCTCAGAACCGCTGTCTGCATTTGCTTTGTTTCTGACTGCATTTGCACCTGGCTTGTTTTTATTATGGTTGGTAGCAATTGTTTCGGGAAACATTGGGTGTGTTTGACAAACAAGGTCACATAAGACAATGTCACTCATGCCAATCAGCCAGTGTTTTGTGAGACAACCCCAAAGCGCCGGACCGCTGTCAGGTCTAACAAACATAGTGCGCGCAGTACCAACAGCAGTACGCACTGGTGCTTGTGTACTTTCGTAACTTATCTTGTTTACCCCACCATTTTTACAGCTGCGAAATAAATATGCGTTTAATTTAAGTGCAAATAGCTCGTTCTGCAAGCTTGTCAGCCCTGCCTAAGCTGCGTTTGCTTTTGCCGGCCTCAGCCAATTGCACAGCTGCCCATAATACGTCATAGGTTCTAGTGCGGGAAATGAGCTAGTGGGTAGCATGGCCATGCCCTTTTTCCTAATTATATAGCCTATTTGAGTGAAGTTTGCGCTAAAAGTGGTGTCAGTGTTATTCTAATGAGGCAACCTTTCGAATCAACCAAACTGACATTTTGTGTGCATGGCCCCTTTAATGGAATGGGGAACAGGAATGGGGACAAAAGTCACGTACACAGGGCAGTGGAGAGATGAGGGAAGCACGCTACACTGAATCGCACAATACATTGCAGCATTGCTTGCGAGAGGTAAACTGTTCTCATATGCTGCTGTGCTAGCTGTGAATTACTCTGTTAAACAAGCGTAGTAGCAGTAGGTAAAGACAGGACATCTGAAACGGCAAATTTTTTCTGCAGGGAATCCACTAGAATGAATGAGGAAGAACGTTCAGGGTTCCCCTTCCCAAGGAACTAGTAAAAACAAAGTGATGTTTTATGTAATGGCTGCTTCATGCATTCAGGTGCCAACAAGTTTGCTCTCCTCCACAAACTGCTCATCCCGTCAGTGAGGAGCAAATGACGTGCCACATTGTCGCAATTTTTAGGTCATATATTTCTGCTCCTTGCTATTCTGGACCACCGTCAACTATGAGGAAGTAGGATGCAGATAGTGCTCCTCAAAGGAAACAACGGCACGTCAGCATTCCTAATATGGTCTTTTAATAAGGATTTATGCTTATATGGGAGGATTCATACGGGGGATAAAGTCCATCCGCTCCCTCCCCGCGCCGCATATCATGTACGTGACTGCACATCACGCCTCCATGCGTCCTCCAGAGCGGCGCCGCTGAGATCAGGGGCAGCCTCAGTGAGATTTGTTGCTGCTCGCGAAATACTTCTCACCCGTCTGGCAACTTGCGCCCATCGCTTTTTGTGACTCGTGCTGATTTGAATTGCTGCACATAACTGATAGGTGTGCAAGCCGGGCCAAAGTTTCTGGCATTTGGTGGCTGCTGCCAATGCGCCAAGTCACCGTACCGCATATCACCGCCATAGGAAACTCAGATAAGAGCGAGTCATGGAAGCAGAATTGCCAGACGGGCAAGAACATTCCACCAACAGCAAAGGATTCTCCAACGAGGTGGGGATCGCCTGTTAAACTTGGACAAATCGTCCCCGATCCCAGTGGCGCAGCTCCCAAAGGCCCGCTGTGTGTGCTTGTGCCGGCTGCCTCGCACGAAGGCATGATGTGTGGTCACGTGATACGCAGCGCGAGGAGGGGAGGAAGTGGATGGATATTATCGCCCATGTGAATCCCCCTTAACCAACACAAGCAGTCGGATGACCACCACCACTCTCGATCTTTTCTGCTGAGAATCCTGCTCCTCACATTGGTCAAGAGCGGGTCACGGCAATGATGGTGATCCGTGACATTTGCATGCAGACAAATTTTCGCTTAATTTAAGTCTCGGCACGCACCATATTCTACAATAAAATGCGGCATTAGCAGCTTTTGCAGTAATTTCTAAAATGCGCTGATGAGGTGAGCAGTGCAGGCACAGGCGTCGGCCTCAAATCTCTTGCCCGAACTAGCCACTCATCCTCTTGCCAAGCCACAAAAGCAACCGCAGGAAAAAAATGTCAGTGAGGAAAGGTCGAAGGAGAGGCCCAACCTCTAGGAAGTTGAGTGAGGCTCTGGCAGCGGAGTCATTCTCTGCCCTGCGCTTGAGATCGGCCTGGTAATCAGCACAATTCATATCCTTGTGGATGGCCTCACAGCCGAGGCAGTTCTGCTGGTTGCAGATGGGGCAGTCGAAGACTTGTGCTTCGCGGGTGTACACACACCAGCCCTTGCAGTCTGGCGTCTTGCAATGGAACGAAGGCTCCTTGCCGCTGTTCTCGGCTTCGCGTAGCCCCCGCTCCTGCAGCGCCTGGTAGTCCTCGGCCGACAGGCACTGCGGCGGCACGGCGGGGCATTATATTGCCGCGAACCATACATTGGGTTTGTTTATTTGTGTTTTGCTTTTACCGCCGGCTGCGCCGGTCTGTGTTATCTCTGCGCCAAGGGAAGCGCGTGTTCCATTCTTTCTTTCTGTGCCGCATGTGTTATCTGTTGTGATAGGGAGAGCATTCCGATCTAACGTGAACAGCCCAGAATAATCTTCTTGGATCTACTATGTTCTCGATGCGAATCGACGTTTCGAGAACCACGCGCGCCAAAAGATAAAAAGCCTGCAGTGCGGACGCCGGGGCATTCGATTCTGCGACGCTCTCCGACTCACGTAACGTCACTTTGTTGACCACTGCTTCGCCGCCTCTGTATTCTTTTCAGTTGTTAGGGGAGCACAAGTTCGCTCCAATAAACTTGTTTCTTTTCCAAACAACTGCTTCGTCCTTGGCTACGTGACATCTGGTGGAGGTGCTGGGTACGCACCCTTCATGCCCACTACAACCTCTGGAAGCCGCCAAGCCAGTCCAACAAGAGCCAGCCTCCGCGTGCAAGATTTACCACCCGAGTTCGGTCTGCTACCGGAGAAGACGAAGAAGAAAAACGTCGCAACCAGCACCATGCTCAACCAAGGCAATCCTCCTGTCGTTCTGCAGCAGCCACGGGAACCGCCATCATTCCGAGGAGCCCCCGCAGAAGACCCAGAAGAATGGTTGGAGAAACTGGAGCGCGTCCGGAAATTCAACAGGTGGGACGACGCAGAAACGTTCCGGCACGTTTTCTTTTACTTGGAAGATTCGGCTCGCACTTGGTTCGAGAACCACGAGAGCTCCTTGACAAACTGGGCTCAGTTCAAAAGCGAGTTCACTAAGACCTTCACTACCGTCGTGCGGAAAGAAAGAGCCGCCCTTTTGTTGGAAACACGCACGCAACACCCCAACGAAGGTGTCGTGATCTTCGTTGAGGAGATGAAGCAGCTATTTCGCCGCGCGGACCCCGAAATGACGGAAGAAAAGAAGTTGCGCTTCTTAATGCGCGGAGTGAAGGAGGAACTGTTTGCTGGACTTGTCCGAAATCCGCCCAAAACCGTCGCCGAATTCGTGACCGAAGCCAGCACCATTGAAAAAGCCCTCGAAATACGTGCTAAGCAGTATGACCGCAACTTTGTTTGCGCGGCCAATGAGAACGACTTTGGCAGCACGCGGATCCCGGCCGACAGCCTACGCGAGACTATCCGCGCAATAGTGAGAGAGGAGCTGCGGAAACTTCTCCCAACGCCGCCGCATCCCCAAGTCGCTTCCCTCACCGACGTGATTAGAGAAGAAGTGCAACAAGCGTTGGGAACTTCTACGCCATCCGAGGTACCCCGAGAGCCACAAGCTATGACATACTCCGCGGCTGTTCGTCGACCCCGCCCTGCTCCAACACGCCGTCAAGAGGCCCCGCCGTACCGCCGCCCACTGTCACCCGCCCGACCCCCGGTAGCCCGAAACCAGACGCCGAGGAAGACGGACGTATGGCGAACTCCCGATAACCGTCCTCTGTGCTACCACTGCGGAGAGGCCGACCACATTTACCGTCGCTGCCCATACAAGAGGCTCGGTTTGCGAGGGTTCTCCGTCGACGCCCCACGCCCCCGATACGGCCAGCGCCCTGCTGAGATCGAAGAATACCTCTCCAACACCAACCGAGGACCAGCCCGCTTCAACCGTTCACCGTCGCCCTACCCGTATCAGTCACCGAACCGCCGCAGCACTGCTGACTTCTCACGTGGAAGGTCCCCCAGCCCACGCGGGGGAAACTAAAAGCAGCAACTTCGGGAGGTAAAGTTGCACAACGGCGGAAAAATGAAAACCCTCCAACGACGCAAGGACTCGCCGAAGACAGTGATTCACGACATGCCATCATCCCAACGACCCGACCTAACCCTGACGAGACTCCCGAACACGACGACAGCTATACGCCGCGACGCTTACCCGACCTGACCGAGACGTCCGCTGAGAAGACGTGGACAACGACGACGCACAGTGCCCGACCGTCAACACGCACAAGCCGAGATGCGACGCCCCGACGCACCCGGAACTCGAGGAAGGCGGCATCCGACGTCAAGGTGTCCATCGACGGTTTTGATGTAGTCGCCCTCGTAGACACGGGAGCCGACTACTCCGTAATGAGCGGACCATTTGCGTCTAAGCTGAAGAAAGTTATGACCAGATGGGACGGTCCGCACATACGCACAGCAGGAGGCCACCTCGTGACGCCAAGTGGAACGTGCACATCGCGCGTCACCATAGACGGCACAACGTACCCTGCGGCGTTCGTCGTTCTGCCTAACTGCTCCCGCGACGTGATTCTCGGAATGGACTTTCTGACGGACAACGGCGCAATAATTGACCTGCAGACCAAGTCGATAACATTTTCCTCCGATCACTCCACGACGCCGCAGCCGAACCCCGATCACCGTGCTGCTGTCAGGATCGCCGACGATCACATCACCCTGCCACCCCGCGCAAGCTTGATGATCGCCGTCTACTGTGAGGATGCTGCTTCTGACATCGACGCTATCGTAGAGAGTGATCGAAAGTTGCTTCTCGACCGCGGTGTCTCCGTCGCAAGAGGCATTGCGCACTTTAAGCAACGCCAATCTCACGTTTTGGTCACTAATTTCACCGAAGAGTACCAGCATTTAAACAAGGGAGCTGCAGTTGCGTTCCTCGAAGAAACGCAAGAAGCAAGTGATGTGATCGCAGTCGCCGACTTTGAACGCACACCCGTAGAAACCTTCAAGCTCCCGCAGCCATTCGACGTGAATCCGGCGCTACCGCAAGAACAACGGAAAAAATTATTGGCTTTGCTGCGTCGCTATAGCGAATGTTTTTCGTCGAGCGCAAAACTACGTCAGACCCCTCTAGCGAAGCACCGAATAATAATCGAAGACGGAGCCCGACCTACCCGACAGTCACCGTACCGCGTCTCTTCACACGAACGGGAAGCCATCCGGACTCAAGTCGACGACATGCTCAGCGACGACATTATACAGCCATCGAAAAGCCCCTGGGCTGCGCCCGTCGTACTCGTAAAGAAAAAAGACGGCACATTAAGGTTTTGTGTTGACTACCGGCGACTCAACAAAATCACGAAAAAGGACGTGTACCCCCTCCCCCGAATCGACGACGCCCTCGACCACCTCTGCCACGCGAAGTACTTCTCATCGATGGACCTGAAGACCGGCTACTGGCAAATTGAAGTGGACGAGAGAGACCGAGAGAAGACTGCATTTATAACCCCAGACGGCCTATACGAGTTCAAGGTGATGCCGTTTGGGCTGTGCACAGCACCAGCGACGTTTCAAAGAGTCATGGACACTGTGCTAGCTGGCCTTAAGTGGCACACCTGCCTCGTATACCTCGACGACGTAGTGGTATTCGCCCGGACTTTCGACGAACACCTTGCAAGGTTGGAGTCTGTACTCGAGGCCATTCGTACGTCGGGGTTGACGCTGAAGCCTGAAAAGTGCCGTTTCGCATACGGGGAACTCAAGTTCTTGGGCCACGTCGTCAACGCCGCGGGAGTCCTACCTGACCCGGCAAAAACATCAGCCATTGCGAACTTCCCAAGGCCGAAAGACAAGAAGGGCGTGCGAAGATTTCTCGGGCTGTGCGCATACTACCGGCGCTTCGTCGCAAACTTCGCACGAATTGCAGAGCCACTCACGCGCTTGACGAAAGATAGCACCCCTTTCAGCTGGGAAAACGACCAAGAAAAAGCATTCGGCGAGCTGCAAAAACGCCTGCAAAGCCCGCCCGTGCTCGCTCATTTCGACGAAAATGCCGAAACGGAAATGCACACCGACGCCAGTGATATAGGCTTGGGTGCCGTCCTTGTCCAAAAGCAAAGCGGCTGCGAAAGGGTAATCGCCTATGCCAGCCGTGGTCTGTCGAAGGAGGAGAAAAACTATTCTGCCTCTGAGAAAGAGTGCCTGGCTATTATATGGGCGATTTCAAAATTTCGCCCATACGTGTATGGAAGGCCATTCAAGGTTGTAACAGACCACCATGCGCTGTGTTGGCTCGCCAATTTGAAGGACCCCTCTGGCCGTCTTGGGCGGTGGAGCTTGCGCCTGCAGGAGTTCGACGTTACAGTCGTTTATAAATCCGGCAGGAAACACTCCGACGCCGACTGCCTGTCCCGCGCCCCCGTCGACCCACCACCACAAGACTCTGATGAAGACAGCGCGTTCTTCGGGATTGTGACGGAGAGCGACCTAGCCGCCCAGCAGCGTGCTGACCCCGACTTACGCGTCATAATCGAGTACCTCGAGGGATGCAACGTTGCCGTTCCTAGGACCTTCAAACGCAGCTTACCAGCATTCAGCCTGAGAAACTCCGTCCTTGTGAAGAAGAATTTCAGCCCCGGAACAAGAGCGAATTACCTTCTCGTCATCCCCGCGGACCTTCGTGACGAAATTTTGGAAGCGTGCCACGACGACCCGTCTTCCGGACATCTGGGCACAGCCCGCACTATTGGAAAAATCAAGGCGAGGTACTACTGGCCCGGCCTTACCTCTGACGTCACCCACTACGTCCGGAGCTGCCGTGACTGCCAGCGACGAAAAACGCCGCCGACAAGACCCGCCGGACTTCTGCAACCGATCGCCGTCCCATCGAGACCATTTCAACAGATTGGAATGGACCTTTTAGGCCCGTTCCCTACGTCACGATCACAGAACAAGTGGATTGTCGTAGCGACAGACTACATGACGCGCTACGCAGAGACCGCCGCTCTTCCGAGGGGGACTGCACAAGAAGTGGCGAAGTTCTTTGTAAGCCAAGTTGTGCTGCGGCATGGAGCCCCGGAAGTCCTAATCACAGACCGTGGAACGGCATTTACTGCGGAGCTGATGCAAGGAGTATTACGCTACAGCAACACGGATCACCGAAGAACGACGGCGTACCACCCCCAAACGAACGGACTAACAGAACGTCTGAACAAGACAATCGCAGATATGCTGTCAATGTACGTTGACGTTGAACATAAGACTTGGGACGAAGTGCTCCCGTATGTCACATTTGCGTACAACACGGCTATCCAGGAGACGACGCAGCTGACGCCGTTCGAGCTTGTCTACGGTAGAAGGCCGACTACGATGCTCGACGCCATGCTTCCGCACGTAGAAGACGACGACCTCAACGCCGACGTCCACGGATATCTTCAACGTGCGGAGGAGGCCCGCCAGCTCGCTCGAGTTCGTATAACGAACCAGCAGCTGGTGGATGCGGGCCGCTACAACCTCCGACGCCGAGACGCCGAGTACCAACCAGGGGATCGTGTGTGGGTTTGGACTCCCATCCGACGACGCGGACTCAGTGAGAAGCTCCTGCGACGGTATTTCGGACCCTACCAGATTCTACGACGTGTTGGCCAACTTTCCTACGAAGTGATCCCCGATGGTGACTCCGGCACATCACGACAACGCACGCGGCCTGAAGTCGTCCACGTGGTTCGCTTAAAACCTTTCTACGGACGATGACGAACTTTTATTTTCATTTGTTCGGACTGTCGCTTATGTTAGCATCGGGTCGATGCACTCTTAGAGGGGGGGTAATGCCGCGAACCATACATTGGGTTTGTTTATTTGTGTTTTGCTTTTACCGCCGGCTGCGCCGGTCTGTGTTATCTCTGCGCCAAGGGAAGCGCGTGTTCCATTCTTTCTTTCTGTGCCGCATGTGTTATCTGTTGTGATAGGGAGAGCATTCCGATCTAACGTGAACAGCCCAGAATAATCTTCTTGGATCTACTATGTTCTCGATGCGAATCGACGTTTCGAGAACCACGCGCGCCAAAAGATAAAAAGCCTGCAGTGCGGACGCCGGGGCATTCGATTCTGCGACGCTCTCCGACTCACGTAACGTCACTTTGTTGACCACTGCTTCGCCGCCTCTGTATTCTTTTCAGTTGTTAGGGGAGCACAAGTTCGCTCCAATAAACTTGTTTCTTTTCCAAACAACTGCTTCGTCCTTGGCTACGTGACAATATGCACATGCACCCGTCAGCAGTGAAGCTATGGCAATCTATTTCATTTAGATGGAATGCTATTCAACAAAGCACCCTTAAAAGCTTAACATCGTGGGTGCAATGTACAGTGCCACTAGATTGATTTCTACTGGCACACCCTTTACACCGGGGAAATGACGTGTGTGACAATAGTATTTTCACATGTTATTCTCCTCTCTGATTTTTCTCTATAGAAATCCTTGTCTCCTTTTAGTTGCCTCCACAGCTTTTCAGTCAACTGTCAGCATGTTATCCTTAAGCTCAAGGGCTTCGAGGAAGGTGGTCATATCCAATGCATGGATTTCAATTGGTTCTAGTACTTTCTAACAAAATGTGTCAAGTAGTTTGTTTTATTTTTACAAACCATGCATGCCTCATCAAATTTTGAGCAGGCTGTACAAACATCTTTGTTCTCCAATAATCTGCCACAGATTTAAAAGGGAACGCACTACCCTTGGAGTTATCACAGGGCTTTTTTTTTTTTAGTATCACACTTTGCGGCCTGATACACCTCAACAACATTGCCAATTTTATTTTTTTCTCCAGCTATTTGTTATTGCCTGTTTGCCTCATCTTTTTATCGTCTTTACTTCGTTTCTTCTCTTGGGGAAAAAATAACCTCTTTTTTGCTTTTATGCAAGGACATTGCTAGGAACCTCTTGGTTTCTAGTACGAGTACAGTGAATGGAACTATGAGTAAAGCGAGAGCAAGGAAGAGACCATGAATGGCCATGTTGTCAGGCACTGAGAGCGAAAACTTGACCTCGCGTGTATCTGAAGGTTGTGTCATGATTATATTGGGAAGAGGCGCATGTGCATATGATACTGCCGCAGTGAGGTGGCGACGTGGGCACACTCAGCTATTGCAGGATGTGACTTACCGCCCTGATGTCAGTGTCGAGTACGGGCATTTCACAAGGCTTGTCCCCGCAGAGCGATGGGCATTTAACTTCTGCGCTAGGAGAATTCTTGGCAGATTCAGCGAGGCATTGTCTGGAAAATGTATGCGTTTCGACAATAAAAAAAAGATGGAATTAAACTATTTGCATATATTTATGAACCGCAACAGCTGTCTGTAGAAACCTTTGTGATCCTGCTAAATGCTTAAGTATCCTACTGCACGATACGTATGAAATGGTCCACTGTCAAAGGAAATGTGCATTGGAACACATAGCCTCCACTTCACGGAAGGCCTACTACAGTTAACAGGCGGGTGCAGAGAAAGCAGAAGTCCATGCTCTCGAAGCACTCAACTCGCTGGCATATCCGTAACTGAGCGTCTGTAAGAGAGCTTCCGCGTTCCCTTTAGTAGTGGGCCACCCTATACATACACATCCTTAGCCCCCCACAACACAGCAGCAGTGGTGCACGCGCAATGTGGGCACTAAGAAATAGGCTCCATATATCCCACCACTCCGGGGAGGTACAGATCTCCCTGATAATAAAGGCCACCTCAGTCATTGCTGGACTAATAACCAATGGCCACAAACTTCTCACACTGAATTGACAAGCTCAGTTTAAGTCTCTCTCTCTCTCTCTCTCTCTCTCTCTCTCTCTCTCTCTCTCTCTCTCTCTCTCTCTCTCTCTCTCTCTCTCTCTCTCTCTCTCAACCATTCCAAGCAGACAATGTGATTATTGGACACACATCATAGAAATGTAACCCTGCAGGCTTTATGTGCACCACAAGTGTACTGGAAAACAGGCTGGAATCATCGTATTTCCAAACACCTGTGGCAGAAACCCATGGTGACGCCATACCCAATTGCCACAAGCTTTGCGCTGCCCAGCTTTGCCAGGTACATGGCACACATGCATCATGCAACAATGACCAGCGCAAGCTCGTGCAAGCTCCATGCCAACAGCTTTTGTAGACATCTTACGATGAAGCACATACTTGTTGTAAAAACAGTCAAATTCGATGCTTCAGGCGCTGAAGTAGCATCTGCTTGTTAATTAAGTTGGTAGACAGAGATGTCGAACTTATAAGTACATTCATTTTGGGGCTTGATGCATTGAAGCTACCACTAGTTTATGATACGTGCCACAATGGACGTGTAGAGGATTTAATCAGTGTGTGTTACTCACGGTGGTTATGTGATGCTCCTTTACCATAAATAACAGCTTCCACAGCGTAGAATTCAAATCACGTGACCTAATGTCTTGCCGCCTGCTGCAGTACACAGAAAAGGTACGAGGCGCAAGTGCATCGTAACCTCTATGTTGATAGATATCACTACCTTGGCACATTTTGTCTCATTAAATGCTTTTGTTGCCTAAGCAATTCATGTAGAGTTTAGTGCGTGAGCACTCAGTCATGATGGTACTTTTAATTGGTTTAGCACGTCGAATCAGAAGCTGCAGGGTAAATGCAATAAAATACAGCTAGGTTAACTTTACCTGATACCCTTCTCGATTCTTCAATGTGTGCCGTATGTGTCACATTCTGTGGGCCTTGTCACAACTCTACTGTACATATACTTGCGTGCAAAGATGGGTATGGACCTTGGGAAGACGACCCTCCATCTCTACATAGAAATGGCCTCTTTCCCTTGATTTTCCAATTCATCACAACGATGCGTGTCTGGTATTAGAAATCAAGCAGGGATCTGAAGCAGCAACAGCATGTATTTTTGGCATTGCTGCTTCTAGTTGTGCTGACATTTTCAAGCCATACGACTGCCTTTTGCCCTTGCAAAAGGCCTTCTGAGTGCATGACTGCGATCCTGCAAAACTTGCAAGCTGACAAAAAGCTTATCTGAAGCAGCAACAGCACGTATTTTTGGCATTGCTGCTTCTAGTTGTGCTGACATTTTCAAGCCATAACGACTGCCTTTCGCCCTTGCAAAAGGCCTTCTGAGTGCATGACTGCGATCCTGCAAAACTTGCAAGCTGACAAAAAGCTTATCTGAAGCAGCAACAGCACGTATTTTTGGCATTGCTGCTTCTAGTTGTGCTGACATTTTCAAGCCATAACGACTGCCTTTCGCCCTTGCAAAAGGCCTTCTGAGTGCATGACTGCGATCCTGCAAAACTTGCAAGCTGACAAAAAGCTTATCTGAAGCAGCAACAGCACGTATTTTTGGCATTGCTGCTTCTAGTTGTGCTGACATTTTCAAGCCATAACGACTGCCTTTCGCCCTTGCAAAAGGCCTTCTGAGTGCATGACTGCGATCCTGCAAAACTTGCAAGCTGACAAAAAGCGTATTATTTTTCAAGTTTGTGCTAAGCATGTCCACGCAAAAATAATGTGGGCTGGGTACTGCCATCCTTCGACACCTTATATACTATCACCAGAAAGATGTCATTGGCAGGGACATAGCCAGAGGGGGGGGGTTTGGAAGTTCGAACCCCTCCCAAAATTTTTTCCAGCCAGCGCTTAAGCGAGACTTAGTGTTCCTTTTGGCAAAAGTCTTCCCTTCCCACATCCCCCTCTGAAAAAAATTTCTGGCTATATGGCCCTGGTCACTGGCAGCTCAAATGCACAGGCATCGAATATTTTTGTTTATATGAACTAATTATAAGCCATGTGTGGCATTTAAAAGTGCATGTTGTTCAGCAGTAATGTGCACTGCAGTATTTTATTCACATCATTAGATGAGACAGGGGATGAGTAGAAGCACAGACCTCTTGACCGCAGCCTCTCGCCTCTATCGAACTCATTTTTTTCTTAATAATACAAACACATTGGAACACTCAGCCATTCTTTTTTTAACCAACTGATTGAACTATCAGCTCAAATAGCTTGCTTCATGAGAATACATGCATTGACGCAAGCACTCCCCAATGAGTTGTCACAGCTCAAAAATGGCAGCATGATGAAACTTTTAGCGGGCTCAATTCAAATGCTTTGAAAGTACAAAAAAAACTGCCACTGCAATTCAACAGGTATCAAAAACAGCACAAGCATTGAGACACAAAATGAAACACGGCAACAGCCAGCCCTGCTGTCATCTATATATGCACATATCCATTCTCAAGTGCATGTGTCCCGTAAAAAAGTTTCAATGTGTGCTTATCACGTGCTTCATCATGCATGGGCATTTAATGAAGTGGGAATCCATAAATGGATCCATTTTGTGCAGTGAAACTAGTTGCGACTCTAGAACACATCAGGGAATGTAACTGTGACTGCAGAAAGAACCCCATCCAGTTGAGTTCGTAATGCACGTCTCTGCCTGCGGGGCCATGCTCGTTATTTTAATGGTGAACTACAGTTCAACAGGGGAGGAAAGCTTCCCACACAGTAATCTGAAAGCCGTGGCGTGAAAGAACCAGACACAATGCACACCAGCTTTTGACACGAGCAAGAATTATAAAAATAATAAAGTGTAATAATGCGAGAAATAATGCGAGGCGCCAACATAGCTTATTCAGGCGGCAACTGCTGAAATGGTTGGACATCTCATAATTGTACGAGAAGTTGCGTTTTTAATTAGGCTATTATGAAAAGCTTAAAGCAACTTTGAGCAGAAAAAGTGGCTGCTCTAGAATGGTTATTTACAAGCAGAAATTTTTGAATTAGCAAAAGTAAAGTAACTGACAATACATATTGAACCTTTGTGTCCAGAGCTTGTCAGTACAACAAGCTTTTTTTTTATCAGGGACAGCTCTGTTATGCGTGTGAAGAGGTGACCTTGCAATAAGTGCACTCACTTGTGTTTGCTGTTTAAGTGCATGTATAAGCATTCATTACCCCCCTCCCTTTCCTGAAAGCAAATATAAGCTCCAGTATTACCCCCACTCCAAAAGCAAAAAAAAAGTTCTGACAATGCTTCCTGCACTTAGAAGGCCCTCTAAAGTAAAGGGTACCATGGTTAATATTCTAAAAAAATAAAATTACTTTAAAAGTTTGCTGTCGCTTTAATCTATCTCAGAACATCAGAAGAAAACTTACTTGCAAATTTCATGGTGGCAGTTTCTTAGACGAATGCCCTCGCCAGGTTCCACTTCCACAAGGCAGACGGGACATTCGAATTCTTTGGTCGTTAATACACAATCTTGTTCGTAAAGCTTTATTTGCTCTTCAAATCGCCTCTGTTTCTCTTTGGGATCCTAACAACCGGGTCATATGGCATGGGATGAGAAGAGCGACATTGCAAGCGGATACACAGTCATTGCGTTCTGAAGCAGTGCCATCCTTGAGCATGCAACTGGTGTTTCCACCCACTGATACACTTGGCAGCTATGCGGGAGTGTGTAGACCATTTTAATTGCGATTTGGGCATGTTTGCATAATATAAGTGAGCCCGCACTGAAGTAGGATATTTTCACGTGGCTAGTCCCCAGTGAAACAAATAGACCTCAAACTTGAGGTTCAACCTGTAGCCTTAAAAAACATGCCGACATTCACTCAGATGAGCTGACACACTTGGACTTGAGTTATTTCACAGGCGCCTGATGGCAACAAAGAGCGGCTAGCTGTGTCGGCCATTAGTGGTGATGACCATTCAGCCAGAGCAATTTTCTCTACGGTTGCTCGCTGCGTGTAACCGCTTAGGGTCAAACGACAGGTTCACGCACAGTAGCCAGTGGGCTCAAGACCATGCCAGCAGAAGGTGGTCTGATGAGCTGTGGCGACAATGCAGCAGCAACTGCAAAATTCTGCTTTAACGTTGCTGCTTATGTGCTGTGGAACGACATTAGAAGCTCCTCCTGTACAATGGCCGACTATGGCTATATTGAGTACCGTGCTGCTTACATATATGCTACGCAAAACTATGTAGGCGGCATTTCTGCACAATATGAGAGCACAAACACAATGCCAATTCAGAACAAGGAGTGATAAAATAAAACAAATGGTAGAGACCAAACCGTAGGAGCATACTTGGGTGTGCTTAAAATTGAAAAAAAAAAATTAACCGGGCCCACCAAGTTAACGGATTTCTAAGCAGACGGTAAGGTTGGTGGGCTGCCTGCAATCCAACAGTTACAGTGCTGAGTATCTTGACAGGACTTATAACAGCAGAGCTGTTTAAGCTTAAGTTCCAGCCATGCCAGGCATTGCTCAAAACTTGGGGTAGTAAAGTGGAAAGGAAGCTAATGCTGGGTCAAGAAGTGTGAGGGGAAGTGGCAAGGAGGCAAGCACATCTGATGAGCGAGCGGGTGAGTGCACATCATGACACAAATGTTCTGATGGGGAAGCACACGTCAGGGATTGGCTACGCCCAATTATGACACCAGCACTGATGTGCACATGTTCTCGTAGTTGACAGAGACGGCGTGCGCGCAGCGGCATCAGTGTCCGATCTATCTACTGAGTTACAGCTATATAAAAACTCAGTTAAAGCCATAAAAAAGCCAACTTAATTAAAGCTATAAAAATGCAAAGTAAAGACTATAGAAAAAGCCAAGTTAAAGCTAGTGAAGACCACTAGCTTAGCTGTTTCCTCAGTCTTCGCATCTCAATTGCGAAGGTGGCCAAATTTTCTTTTTTGTGGGGGGGGGATACAGAAACTTGAGTGTGGGCTGCAACTATCTTTACGCATGAACGATGGGCTGGCAAAGATAAATAGTCTAAATTAGCGGGAAACAATTCATGCTTCTTTGCTCAACTCGATGCTCATTTTTAATTTATTTTTCACCCATAGAGACAAAAAAGAGGTGTTTGCATATGTGCATCCTGTCGCTTTATGCAGAATAATTTTAGAATGCATAAATTACAATGCATGGCAATGGTAAGGAGGAATGAAATGCAGTGATTGACCTTGCCCTCTGCCTAAAATGGCCATTCCTTGTTTTAAGTAATAATCCTAAAGCATGTATTTGCCCTGAAATAAATTAATCGCAAATATGTTAAGCCTGCAAGCACAGAGAAATATAAAAAAAATGGTCACACACAGCTTTCAGCCCAAGTCTCCAGTGTAGAAAGTGCCATGCTAAAACAGCCAGGCTGTTTTAGCTTAATTTTTTAAGGTGCAGCCTAAGTAATCGTGTAAATACATATTAAGTGATAAAAAAACCAAACTTGAGCAGAGTTAATTGTTTTACACTTACTTCAAGTCGCCCAGAATCCAAGTCGGCCACAAACTTTCGGATGTACTGCTCGCAGGTACCTTCGTGAATTACTTGGCAGTCTAAACAATTCAACATGAAGCATCTCAGACAAAGGAATTTCTTCATGTTCTTTTTAATTTCGCAATCTCTGTGGCACTCTTTGTTCAAACATGTTGCACGCTCCCAGTTGCTTTTCTTTTCGATAATCTTCAGATCTGCCGCTGGAACAAACTGGAGGAAGGATGGCAGAAGAGATGACGAATTCGTTGAAAAATGCTTATTTTTGAACTTTTACCTCTAACTGAACTTATTTAAAAATAATAGAAAAGCAAAATTGCTAAAACGTACACCATCAAAATAAAAATGCTCTCTTTGGACAGTTCATATAGACAAACGTGCCATATGGTATCCAAACGATCTTCACAAAAAAAAACTAACAGAAAAATAAAAATAATTTTGGGGAAATTTTGCTATGTTTTCTAAATGCTGGGGTAGTTGGCAAAAGAATGTTGAAATAATATGATTCAACCAGACAACTGGAACAGTTACATGCACAAAGAAGGAATTTTTTATTTATTTTTTGGCCATGGAACAAAACCAGACAGCCAAAATTAAGCACTCCTTTACCTCTGTATGTCAAGGAGGCATAAGAATAAGGAGGCATAAGGAGGCAATCAATATGCACTGTACCACTTAGCCAATAAATCTCCTGGTTCGTGCCGGCCCTTTGGAACCTGTTGTCGCTTTTTCGGTGAGTCGAACCCATCGTGGCGTCTTTTTGGGATGCCGCAAACTCTCGGGGGATTTTTGGGGATGCCGATGCCTACCGTAGCTAGCTAGCCGGGGTTTCAGCATCGTAGCTACAACCTCGGAAGTCCGTATTGTGGCCAGCCCGGGCATAGCAAACCCCCTTTAACCCACAATCCTTGTGAACATGTCCGGGTAGCATGCTTCCTTGCACAAGGTCACCTTTAACAAGTGGTTGGGAGCCAAAGAAAAATTAATGCACATGGAGACAAAGAGCAAAATGGTGTTGCAGCAAACAAAGCTACAGGAAGAGTACTGCTAGCATTGCTGCATAATCTGCACACATATACTACTTAAGGGCTTGGGTTCGGGCTAGTTGGCATTTCATAATCTGCAGCTTCAGTGCACGAAAAACAAACACAGACAAAGAAGGCGAAGACATTTATAGTGCTATCCTTGTAGTGCTTGTCCTCGTCTTCTTTGTGAGTGTTCTTTTTTCGTGTGCTGGAGCTGCAGATTATTAAGTGCACCGACAACATCTAGTCCACAGCTAAACAAGTGGAAACCCACACTGCTGTCTGATGTCCGGGCTAAGATGTGTACACATACAGCTCGCAAACAGGATGATTTCATGTCGATGTGGCCAAAAGCCCCAACCATGCTTCACCGTTCACTCGGACGTAATGCGGCAAAGCTGTCCCACAAAGTCAATGTAATGAAGGCTGCATTTCTGATAGATGCAGTATACAAAAAAAAGGTGCATCTTGATCACTGATGAGGTAATAGCCAAGCGAGGTTGACCACCATCTCATGGTCAGCTGTTAATTGTCATTAGCAGACTCTGAGTGTGTAAGAGCAGATTGGCCATCAAATGATTGGAGTACCTCAAGTTAATGAATGAGGTGTTTGTAAATCAGTTCTCTCTCTCCTAAAGCCAAAGTCTCTTTTGACCTTCATCGGGGTTGGCAAGCAAGTTAATTTATTCTGCCTCTGCATAAGGTACGTCTCATTATAAAATCAATGCACAGGAATCTTACCTGCTTGTGAACTAATGAACTGCTTCTGACCTATTATTAACTTCTTTAGCTTCTGAAGGAAGTTTCATCAATGGCCACTTTACCTGAGTGGGTAGAGTGGGTACATGTGCTTTACAGAGGGGGGCACAGAACACTGGGGTCACGAAAGATCCCTCTCAGCAAAAGAGACACTAACAGCATATAACTGGTGTGTCCCGATTTTATTTGACGCCTCGTTGATATTGAGTCTTGATTTAACTTGCTAAAGCATTGACATTAAGTTTTTAGCAAGAGAGCACATGATGTGATCTTGATGTAGTCCATGACCTGTTTGCCCCACCTGCTTTTGGTTCACTATAGTTCCTTTGACATTTCTCTTCCCGCTCTTCAGATGTACAGCAGCCAACTATTTTTTCGGACTTAAAAATTCAGACTTGCTGAATATTTCGGACTTTCCCGAGGAACCGCCAGTTGTCCCATAGGAGTAATGACTTTTTCGGACTGCTCTTTTATTCGGGCTATTTTTCGTTCCCCTCCAGGTACAAAAAATCGGCCCGCTCCGTATATTATATAAAATGACTACGGCTCTTGCTGCACATGCAACGATGCACGCAACTGTAGACATTTTTTTTCGCTGTTTAAATTTTTTGCTCCTGTGAACACTCCGGAAAATTGTAGGAAATTTGCCAGTCGTAAAAAATTATCGGAGACTATAAAATGAATGATGAAAAGTGACAAGTACGGCGTTCTGACAAAACAAAATTCAAAATATTGCACGGCCATTTGTTTTATGTTTGTAGTATACTGTGCAATGTTTTCTATATTATCGTGCAATTTGGAGTTAAATTTTATGTTCAGAGACAAATGTTTGGTAAAAATTTGTTGCGTAGCGAAGGTAGGGATCTTCTGACCATGATTTAAGGATAATTAAAAAAATGTAAGCAACGCACTATCATGAAAGTGAAGGACCACACCATAGCCGCACAATGTCCAAGCTGGGTTAGTGATGAATCACAACTATAAACATGTAGCTGAATCGCAACAAGCGGTGCATTCCCTCTGTATGTTTAGGTGTGCTTTGGCAAGTGTCTTAGAGGGCCTCCTGAATATGAGGGCAGTCCTGTGAGATGTGTTGGTATACAAGCACTGGCACAAGTTTAGGCCATCATAAAAGAGATCTATGAAATGGTCAGATGCCTGGGCACTTACCTGTTTAACCTCGCTTATGTGCATAAGCCCAGAGCACTGTTCGACATATGTCATCTTCACTGGGCATCTCACCACGTAACGTGTCGTGCTCTTTTTCAAAGCGTTCAGGATGCAATGCCTTCGAAAACAAATGCAAGAAACAAAAAAAAAAACAGCATTTAGGAAGTAACTAGTACTATAGTTGCTGCTGCTGTGTAGACAACACGTACGTACAATTCAGGAAGCTTGTTTATGGGCCGAAAGGTCGAATACAACACTCACAAATTATACAACTAAGCTCTTTCCCAATGGTTGCGTAAAATGCAACAGAGTACAGGAGCACAACTTGTTCATGCGCCTTTTTCAAAAAGTACTTACTGGCACAGAGCGTGCTCACATGATTCTGCAACATGGCGGGGTTCGTGTTTGGTACACGCTTCGCACTTTTCCTGAAAAGAAAAGAAGTTTTGAAATGCTGTTACTATATCTCGTCACTCTTAGTTGGCTGTGGAATGGCTATGAAAATTTTAGCAGTGATGGGATTGTCAATTCAGGATGGTGCTTTGTCCACCCCGCAACATGCTTACTGTAACCGTTCTAGTTTCTTTCGGCTGGCAAGTTAGTTGTTTCTACACAGAATATAATTGAAAAATTCAAAAATTAGGAAATGAAGACTGCCTGCTCCTGGCACTACATGTACAAGGGGCTGGCCCGGTTGAAGGCGTGGTAAACGACGGAGATTGGCTTCCCTAAAATTTGTCTTCATTTAAGTGCAAAGAACTCCCCAGAGGCCTTGCAGTATTGCATAGACATCCGCAGGGACAGTTCTTCCTGCGAAATGAGGTTTCCCAGTATTTTGCACTTTTTTTTCACAAACTTTTTTTATTATTGGAAGCATAGCTGGGTGGTTGTCAGTGCTTACTCGTCTCCATCCTGAATTTTTGATATAATTTTCTTTTCAAGTGTCGTAGCCCAGAACCTGCCTCAATTTACAGGCATGTATGCAACAGAAAAGAAATAAATAAGAACCATGGACGGAGGTACAAAATTAATTGAACACAAGAGTTATGTGTAGTAAATGGGGTGCTCTTATGCATTTCTGCTTGAAGCTGTTGCATATTTTTTTTTTCTGAATGCCGCCGCATCAGCGGATTAAGTCACGAGGAAGCAGCTAGGATGCACGACCACATTACAGCTGAATATGGACTCAGGACAACATAATATGAGATGGGCAAAATGCTGCAAGGGCTGCCCTGACATGCAGTGACAGTGCACCTCGGAAAAACAACATCACAGGGAAAATTATGTGCAACTGAAAGGGGTAAGAAGCAGTTTCTCTGTAAAGTGAATGCAGCCGTGTACAGAGCACGTGTCTTTGTACTGCAGACGGAACATTCGGTGACCACGCCCATACCCAAACTGGGCAAAACTGCCAACTCTAAGAACTACCGTATTTACTCGCGTAATCCTCGCACTCACGTAATCCTCGCACCCCTAATCTGAGCCACCAAAACTTGGATTTTTTAGTTCCTCGCATAATCCTCGCACCCCCAACTTTGCAGCGGCGAAAGTTGCCTGCTCGCGAAACCCGCATGGTGCACGCGCTCTCCAACGCGCGCCCTCTCCCGCCGCCTCTCTGTTCGGCGGAGAGCGCTGTGTATTCAAGGCCATCCAGGCGCCCTAATAACCTGCATGGCTACTCCCTAACAGGCGCCCTAACACGCTGCTCACACTGTTCTTGAGCCGGTTTTGCGTGCGCGCAACTAGACGGCGTTCGCACAGCCCGCTGTCGTGTCGTCGTCGTGGTCCCGTCGTTGAGCAGCAGCAGTCAGTGAGTCACTCGCGTCAACGGTGGATAGCTCGCTGCCATTTTGAGAACTTTTTGATCTTTTTGTTTTGTGTTTGGTGCCGCTTTCAAATTGAAAGCGATAGAGTACGCGATCGAACACGGCAACCGCGCCGCAGGCAGGCACTTCGGCGTCACCGATTTCAACGTGCGTTACTGGGGTAGGGCACGCACGTGACGACGACGAGATAAAGCAAAGGCGGCAATTTCATGGTCGCTGGTCGACGGGAGACTGTTTACGATGCAAATAATAAAATAAAAAGAAATAGCTGCTGTTGGCAACACTGAGCTTACATGTACAAAAAACGACTGCTACATTTAGCAGGATTGGCAGGAGGCAGATTGGCAACACTGTGCACCACATTTTTTTCCTTTTCCGAAAAAAAAGTGCGAGGATTATGCGAGTAAATACGGTATATGTCACTTGGGCCCACTCACTTAAGCCTATTGAGAGTAGATGTGTGACCTGACTAGAAACGTACATTTTCTTCCAGATGCATACAAAAAAATTGGTCGCCAGCTCGCCCTGCAAGAGTGGATGTCCAGTAAAGCTGTTGTAAACCACTACAAATGGTGATGGAGGAGGGTATGAAATGTTTCTTGTCATCTCGGCGGGCCTGTTGGTTGCATTTGGCTAGTGTCACTAGATGTATCAGCACTTTTTTCTCCTATTGTTCTATGCCGCCGCCATGATCATTGGTCAGTTCCCATTATGTGACTTGTTTACACTGCTACATGTGACGGTTCATGGGCGCCGCCATTTTGTTGTTTATGCGTTTTAGTCGGTCAACTCTGGTAGACTTAGCTTGTCCTCCCTGCTCTGCGGCTGTGTGCATCTGATGTTCCAAATGCGAATCAAAGTTAATGCGTGTAACACCATTTCGGCAGCAGAAGTGTGTCCAAAGATGCCATTTTGCTGCATTTTCGGTAGCATTGTTAACAAACGACCCGGTCGAATTTAACAACGAGGCCGTAGATTCGGTAATCTTGCAACACTGATAAATGCCAAAATGGTTGCTGTGGCTTCTTCCTCCATGGCCTCAGTGGCGGTAATCTAATAACTTATCTACTGACACTACGCTCTGCCTTTCTGGCAGAAAATGCTGCGTCCTGCCTAGCCTGACGCATGCGCTCAGTGTCTTGGGCAAGAACTGCTCTATTTAATTAGTGACACTAGTACAGCATAGCCTTCAAAGATAATCTGCAAACATAATCTTTACCAGGAACACATGGCAGGGGTTCCCATAGTTCACAGGCGCCTTATCATCCAGTTTCGATGGTTGTTTTGTGGTTTCCTTAAACGAATTCTGAGCCCTATGCTCTACACCTGAACCTGACGCATGCGCTCAGTGTCTCAGGCCTTGGTGTTTTTGCTCACGGAGATCATTTTTGCCCACGGCGATGACACTGTTAGGGGGTAGAGGTATACTGTAGCTTTGCTGTAAAGAGGTTTTGGCTGAACATACTATATACTTACAACAGCCAGTTTTCTTTTCTTTTCGTTTTTGCAGAATACTGATCTCGAAAAGGGGTATGCAAACTGCTCCACGTCTTGATGGCCACTTATGTGAGTTAGGCCTTAAATTGATATGGTCATGCACAGTGTGATTGTGGATAACCATACGTTTTAGTTCGTGTTATGTGTTTAACAGCCAGGCTGGTACCATGCACTTGTTTTGGAAATATACTTTTGTTGGAGTTCAATGTTTTTGAATCTGAAAAATTAGCTAGGCCCATGAGCAGAAATGATACCATGATAACTAGTAGTTCATTCCCATGAACATGTCGTGCACCACTGCTCTGTATAGAAAAATCCAGACAATTTAAGTTCTCACATCAAAGTAAAAAGTCATTTTCAAATTTTGGTAAAATTCATTCGTAAAGTTAAGCCTAACTAAACTCTCCATTCTATAGGAGTATGTATTTTTGCTGGGAACTGCAGGATTGTTTGTAGCTGGGCTAGTTTGTTCATTGCATGAATTGAACAGCGCTAAGATGGGACAAAGTTAAGATTAACAAACACGGGCACTGAATAACAGCTGTTTATTTTTGGAAAGAGGGACTATAAATTGGGGAACGAAATGAGCAAGGTTACCTGTGTGTGCATTGCGGCAAGTGTGAAAACAGATCAAACAAACTTTGAAAGTGTGTATATAACACGGACACGGTCTTCATGTCAAACGTGAACTTCTAGTTCCTACCTCACCAAATAGCCTACTTAATCCCGCAGGGCCACGGATGGTGTGCTTATATATGCATGACGATCCTCTTCTATGAATGGAAGATGCCTGGCAGATCTCACATGTGCGCTGTCCTCTGTACCTTCTTAAGATGAGGCACGCCTCAAAATGGGGCTTACACAAGTTTCAACTTCTCAGATGCTGAGCGAGCATGCTGCCGGTTCTGGTTTTTAGCGAGTTGGCATGTTGTTAATGCATCGTCCTGTCTGGCCGATATACGATTTTTTATACTACTGCGGAATTTCGTAGACTGCCTCATTGCATTGACAGTGCCCAACAGCAGCGCTCAACAAGCCCAAACAAGCTGAGCAGACTGTGCAAAAGAATCAACAACGAGAAAGTTTGCAAGTGCTGTTTTTAATATTCACTTGAATATTGAATGTTCAAACAAATAACACAATATTTGACTTGGCTTCGAATCAATTAATAGCAACGTTTGGAAACTTCAAATATTTTCTAAGTATTTTGTAGTTTCAAGTGCGGTTGTTTGAACGAACTCAGACGCATAAAATTATGCTTTGCTGAAAACAGGAAATGCCTCCTTGAAAATACATGCAAAATATATTCTTTGAAGTGAGTCAGAACTAGTTGGGGGGCCGAATATATTGCACTTCGAGTGCTTGCGATCAACGTCTGCAAACATGCCACGGCTTCCTCCGCTAGCAATACAGGCTTTCCTGCAGTGCATTGGTGATGTGTGGGTAAAGAGGAAGAGGAAGACGTAATGTGGAGCACCTATTAGTATCTCCCTGAGATCGAGGCAGCTCCACCCTCTCGCTGCTCTTTCACGTATCAATAACCTAGTAGCGCTCAAGCTGCTCCTGTTAACACTCTCTAGATAAGTAAGCCCAGCTGTATGGTTACTAGCATCTTGCATTTTCTGATCAAATGATGTGCTAAGTGTGTTTTTTAATCCTGTAATGTACCCTTTATGCACGGCTTATGACGTCCCCACCCCAATTCATAGTGCATGCTGCTCTCAGCTTTCTCAATGCTACTCTTGATAAGAGCCCCAGATAAGTTCACAGCTTTTTTTTTACCACGCAAGCAGTGCACCGACATGGTATGCAGCTACAGGACATAAGAAAAACAAACTTGTCCAGCTTTGTAATCATGTAATCCTAGATCGCAATGTTTTCTTGACAAGAAGACGTTGACACCGTGTGGCACTGGCAAGGTTTGAAACAACGCAGTGTCTAGAGTTACGTCCGACGGAACCCAAAATTGAAAACTAGAGTTACGTCTGACGGAACTTCAAGCCAGTTTCTAGAGTTACGTCCGACGGAACCCAGAATTGAAAACTAGGGTTACGTTCAACGTAACTTTAAGCCAGTTTCTAGAGTTACGTCCGACGTAACCCAAAATTGAGAACTAAAGTTACGTCCGATGGAACTATAAGCCAGTTTCTAGAGTTACGTCCGACGGAACGCAAAATTGAAAACTAGAGCTACGTCCGACGTAACTTTAAGCCAGTTTATAGAGTTACGTCCGACGGAACTTTAGGACAATGTTTTGAGTTACGTCCGGCGAATGTAAAGCATTAAAAAAATTACCATGACGCTCCATAGGTGTAATCTGTCACTTGTACGATACACGACGTACGACGTACGATGCAGCGCTGTGGGTTCGACTCCCAGCTGGGTTGATGGATTTTTCAATTAAATAATTCAATTTTTTTTATTTATTACAACCTACCCGCCGTTGTCGCTTGAGCTGTGCTTCACGTAGATAGCGCGCTGCGCTCACGCTCTGCTTCCAGAGAGACTCGTTTCCACTCCGTCCGATGCGCCGTTCCCACTTAGGGTCGGTAGAAGCGATAGTATAGCTACGTCATCTACAAACTCAGCCAATCTTTCTCCCCTTACTTCTAACTCCTCTCCAGCCTGTATTTCTTTTTTAGCGTATGGCATGCGGTTGCGCCGGCGGAGTTTTCTGCGTACACGGCAGCGCCGGATGTTCCTTTCGCGTGTCCATAAAAAGCTTCGCTTTAACATGTCGTGTATGACCAGCATTTTTTTCTTGCCTTTATTGTAGCGAATCGAGGGTTCAACACGTAAAGTATTCATCTTATTCCCCGTGCGTTTGTTTTTTACATCGAAACTGTATATCGCTAGGATACAGCAGGTCGTCCCCGTGGACGGAGACTAACGATTTTCAGCGGCGGATATATATACTGGGTGTTTCCGGGAAGACGAAGTAATTTTTAAAAATAGGCTTTCGGAGCTAAAATTGTTTTAATTGCGCCAAGTGAACAGGAGCTGTTGCGGGAGCTATAAAACGGTTTCAAGTGCAATTTAGGGGCATGCTTAACTAGAAGTTATTAACTTTCTATTTATTCTAGTTAGGTGCTTGGTTGTAATAGGGAAATTGTAAAGGATCATGAGTCCATCCGATATCGATAATTAGATTTTTGAAATTGTAATTGCGTGCAGAGCCACAGCGCTCAGAACCTCAACTCTCCAGATGCGCACAGCGGGCTCCATGCGGGAGCTGAGCGCCGCAAAGCCACTCCCACGCGCTCATGGCACTCAGAGCTGTACACGTCACGCGCACGCCGCGCTTTTTCTTCGGCACGAACAGAGGCAAGGGGAATGGTTTTCATTGAACTTTCTCGCCCGCCCAAATGGTAGTTGGCATCATGATTGCCGAGTGCGGCCGAGAACTGCCGCTGTTTGCGTGCGGCGGTCACGATTCATCCGCAGATAATATATAAGGAAATACAAGTAAAAGAAACTGAGAACATTGTAATCCGGAAATCTGGCTATTAGATGCTTTTCGCCTGTTCAGATGCCCCTTGCCTCTGTTCGTGCCGAAGACAAAGCGCGGCGTGAGAAAAAATGTGAGTGACGAACGAGCTGATAAGCGTCGCGTCCGCATCATGCGCCGTGATGATGACAAACTTACCTCATCCGGAATGTGTCTGAACAAGTGTATGAGCATATATTGATCTGATATGTACTACTGCATAATTATTTTTGGTCATTTTTTTTCTAAAAAAACCACACAACAGAATAATCCATGCATAATCGAATTAATCGACTATTAATCGGGTTGAAATATTAACTGACACCCAACCCTATTAATTACTCTTGAACCATGTAAATTGGTTCAAGAGTCTTCAAGAGCTGTAAATTTTTTGTGCTTTACGTTATGCCGGACGTAAATCAAAACATTGGCCTAAAGTTCCGTCGGACGTAACTTTAGTTTTCAATTTGGGGTTCCGTCAGACGTAACTCTAGAAACCAGCTTAAAGTTCCGTCGGACGTAACTCTAGTTTTAAATTTTGCGTTCCGTCGGACGTAACTCTAGAAACGGGCTTAAAGTTCCGTTGGACGTAACCCTAGTTTTCAATTTTGGGTTACGTCAGACGTAACTCTAGAAACTGGCTTAAAGTTACGTTGGATGTAACCCTAGTTTTCAATTCTGAGTTCCGTCAGACGTAACTTTAGAAACTGGCTTAAAGTTCCGTCGGACGTAACTCTAGTTTTCGATTTTGGGTTCCGTCGGACGTAACTCTAGACACTGCGTTGAAACAAACAGCCAAGTGTGCATGTTTAACAAACTTGCACCAATTTTGTCTAAACTCTTTTTACCTGCTTAAAGAACATGAAACGCACTTCGCAGAATGCATATGTAACAGCGTTCACACAGGTCCTTGAAAACCTTGAAAACCCTTTAATTTAGAAGTGTCAATTTCAAGGCCTGGAAAGTCCTGGAATTTTTAAATGGTCCTTGAAAACCCTTGATTTTTCTGGAGAGAATCAATGGCCCTGTCTTTTCACAAGAATTTAAAGTGTTTGTCATGGATTCTAGGTGTTAATAAATGTAAAGAAACATTGTAACAATCAAGTTTCAGTGTATTGCGTGAAATTACAAGTTTGGTGGATTTTCATTATTACAAGGCAACATTTGGGAGCAGGCACTTGTCAATCCAATCCATGTCACGATACAATCCAGCGAAAGCCAGCTTCTGTTCTCTATCTTGCATTTTCCATATAGTCTGTGGAATCTCGCTCATTGCATGTTTGCTGTGCCTCATACACTCCATCTGCGTCTGCTTTTATGTGCAAATTGTGCTGCATAGTTCGTCCTGCCTTGCAGCGACGCTTGCTGATTTAATTTCAGCTGATACTCTTGCTGACAAAGCAGGAGATGCAGGCAACATTAACTAACTTTTTGAAATCAAACAGCCTCAGCAAACACAAAGGAAAAAGACAAACCTCTAAATACCAGCCATAAAGTAAAAAAAAAGTTGGGGGAGCATTTACGAACTCGTTACACCTATCTAAATGTGCACTTTATGTGCTTAGGCATTGTGCAATAAAAAACTTTTGCATTGTGTTTGAGAAGTAATAAATAATCCCAGATAAAACGTTAGATGGGGACCTTGAAAATGTGTTTTCTGGTCCTTATAAGCCCTTGAAGACCCTTGAATTTTTGCTTTCGAAGCCTGTACGAACCCTGTGTAAGGACATTCGTGGCACATATGTTTTTGAAAACAAAATTAATATGCATTGTTAGTACCAGGAAAGGAATTGGGCAGGAGGTTAGACAAGCCACTATCATAAGCTTTTTAACTCTTGGCTTATATAATGGCTCTAGATACCACGACGTCATAAGGGCATACCTAGGGCATACCAGACGAATTTTTCATAGCTCGCATTGTTTCCTTTCATGACGTAGTTGTACCCTCATTACACTAACACTGAAGCACTTATGATTGAGGTCACCACACGAGATGACAATTTCCCCTTTAAAATTATAAATAAAGCTAAAGGCAGCAGAATATCTGTGCCTATTTTATGCATAGAAATATTTTGCAGACAGTTTAAAAGGAGTCATTTTTCTACAAGATAGTTACTAAAGTATGCTTGAGAAATTGCAAATTTCAGTTTTATTACAAATTTTTAAAATATTTACTTTTATTCGAAAATATTCGCTTCGATTCTACTCGAAACTACTCAAACAAAATCATTCACTTTGTTTTTGCTTCAAAACAGAAACAGTATTCACGGTATTCACACGGCCCTAATGTCAATCACCATTTTTTCTCATCCACTTTCTCGTCATGCTTGTTAGCATATAATTATTGAAAACAAAATAATTATGGTTGAAAAAAGTTTAAATATGCCATTTTTTGAAACACTTTGTATTTGACATACCTGTACACATAGCTTTCAAAAGTGCAGAGCCCAGATGCTTAAATACAATGGCAGTTATCACTAGTCTGATTCCAGGTGCTAAAGAAGGGGAATCATCAAGGGTCGGAACTAAGAAGGTTTTGTATTCAGTATTCACTTGACCACTTCATTTGAGGAATGTGGATTACACCTAACCCTCAACTCCTTGAAACCTCTTTCCTTCTATCGCTATCACTTTTCTGATACTCACTACGGCAAGGAGGCTTTCGATGGAAGAGTTTCAACTACCAACTTTTGTGCAGGCTAAATCTAGCAGTGGCTTTAAATGTACAGACAAACTAACAGAGCATGGTGATCACCATGCTCTGTTTGTAAAAACCGAAAATACCCACGTTTGTGAAAACATGCTGTCTAATTGGGATTCCAAGCTGCTTTCTTTGAGGACTAAATAATCACTGCAACATGTAAGTAGCTAATGGACATGACAAAAATGTTTTCATTGATCCCCACCTCCTTTTTTGCTTAATTTTCATGCCCATACACAGGGATCTGGGAGGTATATGAAGAGCCGGGAGGAAAGGAAAAAAAAGACAGGATTCAACAATGGCAATTTGTTTAGCCCATTATCTGGCCTGCCGGCATCTATTTTGTTGACATCTCACTCTTTAAAGAATTGCTCAGAAGGAAACACCAGGTGCCAGGCGGCCGGATATAGTGCTGCATTTATTTGAAATCAGTGCTTGTTGCTAGCAGCTTGGTGCGCGTGATTTAGTGGGTTTATTTGATTGATTGCGAAGTTTTTAAGGCACCGACGCTACACAGGCGATGAGCCGCACCGTAGTGGGGGGCTCCGGATTAATTTTGACCACCTGGGAATCTCTAACGTGCACCGAAATCTCCACACAGTCGTTATCGCACTTTTCGCCTCAAGCGATTTAGTGGGTGCCTGTATAACCTCATTCCCTATCCCCCCTTTCCCACACCAGTGACCTCCGGTGCTCCTCTTCCAAATAAAAGAATTCATCAATCAATCATCAAATCTAAACTTTCCTTTCACTGACTTTACGCGTAAAACAGGCAAGCGTGGAGAATTAGCATGCAAGTCGAGAAATATTGGGGAAAAAATACGAAGTCGAGGTTTTTGTTTTTAAAAGTTTATTTTGCCACAGGGCGTAAATGAAGTATACTATTCCAAATAATGCAAATTCCATGTCCAGTTGGCGTGCCCGGTTGGCTTGTCAGTCATCAGGGAATACCTCAACCTGCAAACACGAGGGGTACACCATGGAATCATGGAATTTACATCATTTAGACTGCCCTTTTGCTTCCTAAACTGCAACAAAAACTAACGGAGAGTAGGCATTGCAAAGCACTGCTTTTTTAGTGTACTGTTACACTGTGTATATTTAAGCTATGTGACATTCATAAAATTTAAAAGCCAAGCAGGCAAGACAAAAATGGCAACTGACATGGCAACTAGTAGCAGCATATTGCCATTCACTAGTATAGTGTACAGAGTTTGGAATCTATCAATTTTGACATGCGACAGACCAAAGACATACTGCAGTCAAACCCGGATATATCAAACTGAAAGGGTACCAGAAAATAGCTCAATGCTATGATCGATTTTTCGATATTTGGAATGCACAGTGTCCAAAATTATTTTTGAGGGAACAGCAAGAGGACTGTTCAATATCAGCTGTAATTGATCTAAACATTTGGGTTTTATACGTGCACTATTAGGGAAATATTACATGTTGTAACTGCGCCATAATAAAGCATAGCTTTTAATACACATAGAACAATCAGGAGCCAAAAAGCAAGGAGGATAACACGCAAGGATGGTAATATGTGAGGAAAGGAAGTACACATCACTTGCCGCTTTCAACAAAACAAGACCAGAAACGGGAAGAATAATAGCAATATTTTTCGATAGCGAGTACGACGATAAATCAAATGCATGATGGGCTGTGGATACATGTAGCTTGTGAACAGTTCGGGTGATGCTATTGTCTTACAGTGACTTCAAGCATACCTTCAAAGTGCGTTGTAAGCAGTGCAACTTGTTATGCGACCAGTGATCATTTCCAAGTTGCGTACACAGCTTGGTGTTTTGATGCCTGACAATTCCTTTTACCGTATAGCAGCAAGTACAACTGGGTTTGTAGACACGTGTGCAGGACTGTGTAGCTCCAATGGCTCTCCACATTGCTCCCTTTCTCCTCTCATTCTCCCATGTCTCATGCCCTTAGGTCTGCTATAGCGCCACTTAGCTGTGTAGCATTTCTTGCTGCATTGGTCAAAAATAACTATAGCGATTTTCCTGTTAGCCTCTCCTGACCTTCCGGCTCATCTGCCTTTCCATGTGGTCCCCTCAGGCTGGTCCCATGATGAACAGGCGGGCAATGCCGGAACCCAAAAGCAGCAGGTGTTTTGTTAGCCTTAGCAATGCAAGTGATGCTTATATAGATTTATCACACAGCGACATAATGCGGGACACCTGCCAGAGCACGCGTGAATGAGCAGGTGAGTTATACGAGTCCCTACTGCTCCTATTGCAAGGTTGACAGGTGGCATTGGCTACAGACATGCAGGCTTGACTGCGTTGTCCTGATTGCACACGTGCTCCCAAGTTGTTCAGCATTTCTTGCGGGGACACTTTTTGACAGGTACAATCTTAAGCTACAAATGAGTGATGAATGGTGTAGCCGGGATTTATTTTCAGGTTGGGCCCTCAGAGGTTTCAAGGGAGAGGGGCGAATGAGGGGTAAACCTTTTCTTGTGCCAAAATCTACATACATGCAGAGGCTTGTGAGAAGCCTCCCATTGGCTTATGCCACTGTATGCGTCAGTGGTCCACTGATTGATTTTTTTCCCCTTGTGAAACATCAATGAAAAGAGTTGCTTGGCTTATACAAGTTTTGAAGCACAGGCTAGTTATTAAACGAAATCTGTGCATAAAGACAGGACGCACGGCAATGGCTAACAATTGTGCACTTCCCAGACGAAAAAAAATCATTGGAAGAACCAATTGGACCTGCCAAAAACACCCTTGGACATATTGGAACCAATTGCATTTCCAATTGGTTTCAATTGGTTCAAAGGTGTTTACAGCGGGTCAAATTGCACTTCCAATGTTTTTTTTCTTTCTGGCGGGGTTTCATTTCTCAAGCTACATTTCTGCACTCTTGTACACAGGTGTGACTGGGTGAAGAAATAATACACTCACCGGAACCTTTTTGTAGTCATACGGGTCTCGATATCCACCATATCCTCCTGCCCTTGGTCCAAACCCATTAGCCCCATGGTAGTTCTGCACTCGCATGTCCTCTGCAACCTCCCCCTCTTCAGTAGAAGTTTTCTGGAAAACAAAAACAAAGAAAACATAACATCTTGCTGAATTATGAACAAACTCCTTCACTTCAGCGGTTGTTTGGCTGCCACCGAGACTGAAAACATGCACAGCATTTCTCAACTATAAAGACCATAAAGGGTCTGTCTGTACAAGTTTTCAGTACTAGTAAGTATACCCTTATTGAACCACTTATAAACACTGAAAAGCAATCCAGTAATCCCTCAAAAGAACCCAAAATTGGACAAGTCCTTGAATTGAAAAGTAATCCCAGATTTAAAATGTGCCTTTCCACTAAGTACTTTCTTTATATTGTTTTAATAAATTCTTTGCCAGCCATGCTCTCTGCACAGCTCCAGTGCTTGGGAGGGGAACTTGTAGAGTAAAAAAATTCAGGGAAGCTTGCACTCATGCGCAAGACTTGAATGGCGAAGCTGTTGTAGGTGAGCACTGCTGGACACGTAGTTAAGTTTCAGTATCATCGTTTATTTGCATAGTTGCGGTGCTAGTAATCGTCGTCATATGCGTCGAAGAGGTGGTGTTTTTCGTAGAAAGTGGCGAATGCAAAGTCATCCTCAGCATTGTGGACTTCCACCAGCTCTTTGTCATTGACTTGAAGCAGCAGAGGCAGGATCTGCAAGTCGTCTCAGGAAGGAGACTTGTAGCTGTGTCTCCAATTATCCCTAATGGCTTCTAGGGAATGTGGCTGCTGTGGTGACCTCTCCCAAGCAGGGTGTCTTTTCATCTTTAGCATTAGGGCTGGAGGGTTTCTTTTTTTTTACATGCGCGGCAGCGTTTGAAGACAGCACTAGAGATTTTTTTTTTTTGCAAAAGCCACTGCGCGTGCCAAGGATGCTCGGCCGTTGCCGCGAGGCACACGCTCATGGGCACGAGGCATTTTTCTCGCATTTTTTTCCCCCAACGGCAAACTTGCAGCCAGGACCAACAGCTCTGCTGTTAAAAAAAAATCTGAAGTTGTACGCAACACTAAATCCTAAAGCCCAAGCTACACCTGGGCTACGAGGCCTGTCTTAGTCGAGGGCTACGGATTTATTTGGACCATTAGGAGAAACTTAATGGGCACCAAAATGTTGAAATTTCAGTGTTTTCATTTTTTGCCTCCATCAGAAAAGCGGCCACCTTGGCTGGGACCGAACCACATCCACAGGATCAGCGGTACAACGCCTCAGCCACTGAGCCACCGCGAGGGATGAAACTTGTGGGTATTGATAATGAAAGACATTTGGGCTAAAGTGTGCCTTGGAAGCTTTCGGGAGGCCCACGCAAAAAAATTGCAGTGTTGTCAAATACACATCTTGATTTTCCAGCCACCCACTGCCAAGCACGAACATATATAATAAGGCCAGTGTTTCATCAGCCACTAGGGGCATTCTCTTCTGGCATATAAATCGCTCAACAAGTTCAAGTATTCATTTAAGCATGTAGAATAACAGTGATGTCACTTATTTTTAACAAATTAGTGCACTTTTTTCGTCCTAATGGCAGTAATTTTACATTTCCTACGATCAATATGATTAATTATATAAACACAGTCACTTCATTTAGTTGTCGGAACTAGAATTACACAGAAAAATAAACACCAAAAAAACACCCTTGAATACCGAGACAAACTACAAAGACATGGAGGTTTACTAATAAGCCTGTGGTACGAACAGGACATATCTTTAAGTGGTTTATATTTGGCATAGTTGATCACCAAGAAATTTTTGAATGCCAATCATCACCAGTGTTTCAGCATGGTGATGATAATAAGCAGAACGTGAACAAGCTTTGCGGCACAATTAAGCTCGTGCATTCCCACTGGAACTTTATGATGGCATGCATGCTTTTGCTTCACCTGCTTTGCTTCACAGTGCCATGTGCAAGCACCAACTTTGTAATGCAATGTGTGCTTAAAAGTCAGAAAGATGCACTATTAGGGACAAAAGTATGTGGAACGCAGTTTTTACCATGCAATGTTCTTTTTGGGCTGCTTGCGAAACCGGGCTAATTTCCTTAAAAGTGCATCTCATCTTTAATGTCCCCTTTAAGTGCATTCCAAATGCTTGATGAATGAGTGGGAGTAAATAAAATTGCACATCCCATTAAATTTTGTCCTGACTAGGGTTTGGCTTAGGGCAAAGCTGACTGTTTTTGCATGTTTATTTGTGGACCCCTAATGTATATATAACCATGGCGTAAGCGAGTCTGAAAAACAGTACCAAATTTGACAGCTCAACAACAGAACAAAAATTGCAACACAACGGCACACAAAGCAACCCAAGACTCATGCCTTGAGCAAAAATTTCCCAGTTTGTTCACAGCTTGGAGGAGAAAACGTACTCACCCCCAATAAATTGCCCACTGCGCCAGCAATCTTGGACATAAAGCCACTGTTGTTTTTGCTGCTGTGAGCACCGTTTCGTCCATCTTTCCGCTCCTTAGGACGAGCTCCCGTTCGGCGCCTGCTTACGGTCTTTAAAAAAAAATGCACAAAGAAATTTCACAATTTTGCAGTCAATTTTTTTTTGGCTCCAACATAATCTATATGGCATGGACCTAGTTGCTGCATCATTTTTTTTTTTGGTGCTCTGCAAGAGAGAAAGACATCACCCATGCACGTGCTTAAGTGCACTGTCCTTTCATCTGAGGAGCTGAAGGAGAATTTATACGTATATATGTATACGCCCAAGTACGTATACCTGGCATTCATACCTGCAAGATCACGAAAAGGCTTAATTGTTTCATATGCACTGCCACCCTATATACTTTGTTTCTTTCCTTTGTCAGCAACCTTTTCAAGAACTTTCCACAAGTAGGGCAACAACCCAAGAGAAAATGGTAGCTGGGACCAGTCATATTTTCTCCTGGGACACACTGCATGTAAAAGACTTGACGGGGTAAAAGAATTGCTTGGCGGCTTAGTTATAGCATGCTTTTCCAACACCAAAAGGCAGCATTTTTTTTTATCATGTGATATTATTCTGACTAAGGCACGTTTTCTGCAAGCATGCAAGAAACAACAACATGCATTCAAAGTGCAATACAGCAAACTTGAATGCATGAAATTATGTCATATACCAAACTCCCTTTAGAAGTAGTCCTGAATTGTGCATTCTAAAGTAAAGTAAAGCAGAAATTTCACAAACCGGCACGGGCACCCACAAAAAGTTTTAGAAATTCTTTATCTCATGACCCCTCCTATACATGTATTTATTCGACTCATTCCACAAGATGCAATGTAATGCTTTCTCAATCGATAAAACAGTTCCAGAACTCCACTCTTACGAGACCTCATAGGCTGGCTTTGCCACAATGCTCTAGAGCAACCAATCAATGCAATAAAGGGTGCAAATTCGGCTGATGACCATGGCCAACGTAAGATTTGAGTGAAAAATAAGTCCTCACATGCACAGGGGTGTAGGGCAATGCAAAACGTCAGGCACATATATGTCCCGACACAGAACTCATTTTCAATTCGAATCAGATATGCTTGGCATACTGTCATTGGCCTAATTTGCACACTTTATTAAACCGATTGGCCACCCTAGAACATTGTGGAAAAGTCGATTTATGGGGAATTAGTTTGTCGGAGAAAACAATGCAAATTGTGCAGCCATTAATTTTTGCCTTTTTTTCCTTCAAACTGGGACGTTTCAGTTGTATGGCAAAGAGAATAAAAATACCTGAAACGAAAACCAAAAGCATCTCCTGCCAACATTAAATTGTATGCTTATCGCACCTCGATTTGTCCTGTGGATGCATGAATACTGTAGTTAGGAATCCATTTCATGCCAAGAACACTGCTAAGTTTGAACATTTCCTATCAGCACTGAGTAGTGGAATTATTTTGCCACCATGATTACTGAATGTAGAAGTGTTGGTGCTTTTGATAGTGCTTTAACAATTTTCCTTTCGTAACCCTGTCCTGTTTCAGCAGCCATATGCTACCTGCAGTATTTTTTACATTAAGAATTAACAAAAGCAAAGACTCGAAGCCCAAGTACTGCCCATGCATTCCACAGCACCTTATTGGTGAACAAGAAATAAAGTGACGATTTCAGAGAGTGTACAAGTTATATGACATGTGTACATTCTGGACTCATTCAAACCCCTGTCTGGCTTTTTTTTTTTTATTTGATTGTAGGGTTTAACGCGCCGACGCAACGCAGGCGATGAGGCGCACCGTAGTGGAGGGCTCCGGATTAATTTTGACCACCTGGGGTTCTTTAACGTGCGCCGAAATCTCGTACACACGGGCGTTTTTGCTTTTTGTTTCCATCAGAAAAGCGGCCGCCGCGGCCGGGAATTGAACCCGCGACCTCGTGCTCAGCGTCTGGCTTTTTTTTTTCTAGAATTCAGCCTGTAATTTCACAATGTCTGGCTTTTTTTACATTGTGAAATTGCAGGCTGAATTCTAGATGTGCAGCACGCAAACTTAACAAAGTTAATACTTGTGTGGAAGAAAATGAGATGAGATTCACGAAATTTAGAAATTGCATGGATTAACTGCATCTGCGCCCAGTAGAGATTACACATTTACTACGACAGCTGTGCTCTTAGTCGATCGTGGCAGGTATTAGTTGCCCCATTGAGCCTTGTGCAACATAATTCTCCACAATTAATATTTGAATTTTTCAACGTGTTCATAAACCACGTTTTACCCATGTTGAATAAAGCAGGATTATGCAAGTGGCAACGTGACGTCTAAAGCATAATGCATTTCTTTGTGGACCGAGTTCCGTCCAGGACCCATTGAGTGGTCATTTTGTAAATGCAGCCATCTCTTAAATGTTCAGCGGCTATGTATAATGCCACTTTCCAGGCCCACAAACATTATTTTCCAAGAGAGTACAACAGTTGGCATTAAGCTCAGACCTGCCATTCCTGGTGCTCATCTTCTGGTGGCTCCTCGATGCCTTTGTACACAGCGCACGACTGCGACTCATGCGAGGCCTTGCACGCGATGCAAGTCCAGTGGTTGCACTTCTCGCATTGAGCCATAGTGGCTGTCTTCTTCACGTAGGAATAACCCGTGCAACCCTCATAGCAACAGTCCACGATTCGCCCTTCTGCTTCATCGTCGACCTTTTGCTCCTCATCTTCACCATCTGTGTCGCCATCGGACTCCTCCTGGTCTCAAAGAGATGAATTACAACACTTAAAATGGTTTGGAACTTATTTCCTCTCCTCTAACAGTGGCGCATACGCTAGGAAGGAGCGATTTCTCTCCCTCCAAACTTGCACACACCCAAGACATTTTAACAGCAATGCTAAGCTTACACCACAGGTCATCCTACTTCCTGGCCAAGCCGTAAATAATTCTATCCCTAGTCCACCTTTACTAAGGGTGCCATGAAGACAAAATACAGCCTTGATTGTAGGGTTTAATGCGCCGACGCAACGCAGCCGATGAGGCGTGCCATAGTGGAGGGCTCCGGATTAATTTTGACCACCTGGGGATCTTTAACTTGAGCCGAATTCTTTTACACACAGGCGTTTATGCTTTTTGCCTCCATCAGAAAAGCAGCAGCCACGGCCGGGAATCGAACCCGCGTCCCAGAATACAACTTTATTCAATTTGAAAGAACTTTGGTAACTCACTCAGGTCCATTCCAGCCATGAAGAGTGTCTTTTTAACCAAAAAAATGCTGGAATCTCATTCCACAGCGACGCAATATGGGCCGGAGTGACTTAATATGGGACAGCACTGATGACAGTGTGTTAACGCATGTTAGCCTTAGAGATATCAGAGGCCCCACTATAATCACCAATTCACGTTTCTTGGAGGTGGCTGGGGTCGGCAGTCACCAATTGCACAAACAAGATTCTGTGACGTCATAGAAAAACCATCAGAAAGTGGCTGGGGAGTCGCCATATGTTTTGTTTGATATCTCGATTTTGTTTGACTCGAATTTTATCGTAAACTTCATTGTTACTGGGACAAAGCAGTCTTTAAACTTGTATTTTCTTTTCATGGCCGCTTTAAGAGGTCAATCAGGATTTCGCTTCTCTGTGCTCATGAACTAAGCCCCAATCACTGGGTCTCGATAAGAATGAATGAATTCAAAATGGAAAGGCAAGACCACCCACAGGCATTCCAGTGTCCACCTTTAGGTGGACAGCGGAATGCCTGCTGGTGTGGGGAATGGGGAACACAGGCAGGCAGGAAAGGAAGGAGATAGAGAAGGGGAGGATATATATATATATACATACAGGACTAATAAGGACGTATATGTACACCCGCCCAATTTTTTACCAATGTCACGGGAGGGTCGACCGTTCGGTCGATCAGCGCCGCGTGGTGGAGCGATACGGCAAACTGGCAAGAGTAGCCGCACATGCACTATATAAGTAAAGTCGTCTGCTAGGCTGTTCCAAGAGCAGACGGCCACCCCTGATTTTTGCTATTTGCTTATCACACTGCCTGCCATACTCGAAATTTTTCTTCATGACCAGGCACGTGATGCCAACTGAAAACAGAGTAATCAGCATTGCCGAACGAACCTTGCACTGAACAAAGCTTGCGCTCGGCAATGCCGCGGTTTTCAATTGGCCTGGTCTTGAAGACAAAATTCGAGTATGGCAGGCAGTGTGATAGGCAAATAACAAAAATTGGGGGCGGCTGTCTGCTTTTGGAACAGCCTAGCAGATGACGGCAGCAGCGGCCTTTGCTTAATGCGCATGCGGCTACTCTCGCACAGTTTGCCGTATCACTCCATCACGCGGCGCTGATCGACCGAACGGTTGACGCTTCCGTGATATTGGTAAAAATTTGGGCGGGTGTACAATATATACAAGACTAAACGCTAGGCGCGCGCGCGCACACACACACGCACGCACGCACGCACGCACATGCACGCGCACACAAAAAAAAACAACCACAGTTCAGTTTAACTGGGTCGATAAGGGGCCATTTTCAGGACTGATCATTTTAAGTAAGTGTAACTACACGTCCCAGGTATAGACTAAACTGTTGAACACCCTACAAATAAGTGATGAATTCTGAACTTCAAGCATTTTTATAGAGCTTTATAGGGGCAAAGCCCCTTAAGGGGCTGTTGGTGTCTCCTGTCGTCGCCGTCGCAATCGTCTCATGTAGTCATGGTACTAAAACACTGGGAACCTCACTTACGCTTCGCGCTAGAACGTAATGCATACTAAAAAAACATTGGGACACTCGTTTAAGCGTCGCGTTAGAGAGCTAGAGAGAGAGAGACTTTTATAGCAAAGGCATATACCTCTACACCAAACGGTTTCATCTCTGTTGGGAAAAACGCCAAGGTGCCAAGAATACACTTATACACTGCATGTTTCGCCCCTCCCCAGGTTTCACATTAGCGGAGATGGCCTGGGTTTTTTTGTTTCTCGTTTACACGTGCGCAACTTTTAAGTGCTTGAACCTCAACTATTTCATGGATTTGCTTCCCATGGACCCATTTGATTGTGTGCATGTTGGGCCCATGTATGCTAGACTGAATGTTTCCTTCACTAAGTGGCAGCATCATGATATTGTATATTGTGGCACGCTTCATCTGCTTTGATTGATTTGATGGATTGTGTGATTTAATGCACTGAAGCTACACCTGAAGCGATGTGCCGAAGCTACGCCATAGTGGAGGGCTCCAGATTAATTTTGACCACCTGGGGAGCTGCGAAGTGCACCGAAATCTCTGGCGTTTTCCCTTTTCGCCTCCACCAGAAAAGCAGCCACTGCAGCAGGGACTGAACCCGTGTCCTTTGGCTCAGCAGTTAGCATTTCCTCAGTAAAATAGTAAAAAAATTAAAAAAGAGTAGAAGTTGAGCATTAATTGTTTACTTTTACTGTTTACTATTTCACTATTTTTTACAGTAGTTGGCTATGCTGTAGCAGCCATTATCTAAAGGAATGGGCTAATGTTGGTGGAACCATTTTCATCCTCAACATTCATCCCAAACCCGCTAAGGAGCAGGAATTACTGCTCAAGTGTTGCATTAAATAGCGTACACACTTCTTGATTGCTTTGAAAGGTCTACTGGACTGAAAACAAAAGGCGTACATATCCCAAATGGAAATACTAGTTCCATTTCCAACTGGAAATCTGGAAATCTCTTCCCACTGGGAAATGTTCCAGCTGGAGAAGTGCCTCTCCACATGGAAACTGCAGAGGAAAATTTTGCATTTTCAGCTAGAAACGTGGAGTTTCCGATGCCCTACTTCAGCTGGAAATGAGTTTCTGGGTGAAATTCAAGCTGTAAATTAAGGGTTTGTAGACAAGTGCCACACTATGAGGGCGCATTAATCCTACCGCATGTTTTTACAACACAGAGGTGCGGTTGCAAGTTCCAAGTGGCTCGCGCAAGGTTTATGCCAATTTTCTGGTCAGAATATTGTTGCCAAAATCTTAGAACCCCATAACACTGTACAGGTATAAAAAAAGACAGTTGCATCCAAGTAGAAGCCATCAAAAAGATTTTCTCATGGCTGCGCACACAGCCTATGGCCACCTTTACCATACACTGGCAAGAAAGTGACTTAAGCCATGTGTGGACTCTGTTGAGCACTGGTCTGCAACAGCTTGCCATAAAAAGGGTAGCATATAGCAACAGCCATTCGTCATGCAATGGTGATGGAATAGGGTTGGAGGGGGGGGTTAAAAAAAGAGGGCTGGCCTCCTAGCCTCCCCACACCAGATGTTTTGCTTTGGAATAATGGCACAGCACACTACACCGTGAAGCATTTTTGTACATTTAATACTGGCATATCAGAAGAAAATAAGCAGCATAAGCCTGAATTTGGGCATCTGAGCAAACTGCAAAATTAAACCAAATGCCCCAATTTCTTTAACATCTCCGCTCAACTCGAGCAGCAATTGATGAATGGCTCTGTTGGATGTCGCTGCTAAACAAGCTTGCTCTACCTGGTCCCAAAGAAACGTGTTAACTAGATACAAATGTCCAGAAACTGGCTGAAAATATAGCATCGTAGGGTCTAAAACACTGCACAACAAACTAAAATGTGCTCGAATTTCAAGCCGCATCTGGGAGCTGGCAATTAACAACTGAAACAATCACAGGTGAGCAAATATTTGCCCTTTGCACATCTGCAAAAGTAACTGTACTTTGACTGAATAGCACGCAATCACTTACGTTTGGTTGTTTAGGAGGCTTGTAGACTGGCGATGGTACTCCGCCTTCTTTGTTCTGCCTATACTGCTCGCACGTTAGGGATTGATGGACGACCATACATTTAAGACAGGTATAGTAATTGCAGACTGGACAACGAAACATGTCGGTGTCCTTGTCCACAAAAGCCTGGCCAATGCAATTTTCAACTTTGCACTCGACCAGAAGTTCATCGGGAACGTCCACCACAGGCGCCTAAAGAAAAAGATCACAGAAATTATAGGCACACTTAGGAACTCTTTTTGACGCGAACAGCCCACACTGTAAATGACCTGCAAAGAGAAACAAGTCGAAGTTCTTTGTGCACTGCTTACTGTATGCTAGTCTTGCGCACTCGTCCAGCCTTCATTATTAGGGCACTAAAACTGTGGCACTCTTGCTGCCTAGGTGAAGAATTCCTGTTAGAAATAAATGATTTTTTTGTGTGGCTATGATGGAGCACTTACACTTGTTGAATAATGTTAAGGCTAATCTCCTGCATGTATATAGAATTGAACCTGAGGACCAATGCATGTAGATGTTGAAATGCGGAATGTGTTTTATATAGGGGTGTACCAATTTATATAGGAACTTAATTTCAAAGCAAATAATTTTGTTCCAACAGTTGCAAATTGAAATGAAGATAGATGCTTAAATCAAAGCAAATATTTTGCAATTTCCAATATGAAAACTGAAATTTACAATTTATCCAGCATGCTTGAATTCCCTTCATACACTTATGAACTTTACTCATCATTTGATCAGAAGCTACCAAGCTAGGCTGTATCTAGAAATTGTTCACCTTAGCAGCAGGAATCAGGGTGTGAAAGAGTTACTTGGCCATGGTTGGTCATGCCAATTATGAAATTATAGGGGTCCATAAACACCTGTTTTTTGAGCTCTTTACTTCATATAACTAGTGTGCTATGGCAAAGCTTATCGTCATTACCGAAGGGTGCAGTGCATGTCTCTTGTGGTCAATCACAGGCGCTCAAATTTAAGCGTGATGCATTCAATACCGAATTAGTTCTAAGTCGCTGCAAAGAATGTAATTCACATGCGTTTTTAATGGGATATTTCTCATTTTCAACAACCACAGTTTTATGCAATGGAGTTCATTGAAACAATTAACACTTTGAATTGCTGACTGACACAAAAATATTCAAAGGTTTCAAACAGTGCTATGAAATTCAATGCTGAATCAAATATCATGCCATTTTCTTCGATATTAGAAAGTTTTGAATATTTACACACACCTAGCTTTATCAACCAAATTTCATGCTAGATGTCATTACAGGGCAAGGCAAGAGTGACATGCTAAGTTGCAACGGAAACGTTATACCCCAAACACTGTTATTAGCCTATAATTATATACATACATACATACATACACATACACACATACATACATACACATACATACATACATACACACACACACACACACACATACACACACACATATATATATATGGAGTGAATCACAACGAGAAAGAAGCGGCTCGTTGAATTAATACAGAAATAAAGGTAGGCAGTCAAGAAAGCAACAGGGGAAGGTGTGGTAGGTCATTTTATTATCCTTGAAACAGATACAAATTTTTAAAAGAAAGTGGAGAGAAACATGCCCGCCGGGATGCCTAGTGCAATGACCACTATGCTACTGGAGGGGCTGTGCTCCCCTCCACTTTCTTGGATATTTATTTTAACATAATTGTTTTCCTGTGCTTTGGGGTGGTAGCCAGCGCCACTCCAACTATCCAGGGTGAAGGGGACCTTCTTTTTAACCCCCGGGCCTGACTCGAGTGCCTACAACATGTCGAGGGCAGTCGACCAGCGTTGAACCCTCTTAAGCTACCTGTGGCACCAAGACTGCCAGATTCGAGGATTTGCTATGCATGTAGCAAATCACAGGGGGGAAATGAGGAGGTCGTTAAATACACTAGGAACAATTAGGAACATTTTTTTAGTGTAGGACTACACACACGCACACGCACACGCGCACGCACACGCGCACGCACACACATATAATCCTGCACTAAAAAAGGCTTGGAGTACGAACATTAGCACCAAAGTTTCGTTCTGTTAGCGAACTTACAGGTGTTGATTTCCTTGGCGACGCTTCCGGTGGAGCCGCAGGAGTCACCACAGCTGGTTCTGCAGTAGAGCCTTGCTCCTGCAGCGAATGAAGTTCACACGCAACCGCATACAGTCAAATGTACCTTACTGCATAATATTGCCTAATTAAAGCACTAAACCATGTATATTTTTCAGCAAACTTGGCAGTGTGAAACTATCACTGCCGATCGATTGACGAACATTACAGTTGTACACCTGCAGTATCTTTGAGCAGAGCTAGGACATTTTACCATCTCATCTGCTAAAGCTGCCATTTTAAAAGATTTATTTACCATCTTCTAAGAGGCAACATACCAATGATGACATTAGTGACAGCTAAGCAGATTCTGTAAGGTTTCGGGTAACAATGCAAAGTGTATATAGTTGTCATCCCATTTCTGTAGTCCCAATCTGTCTCATACTAAAGCCTATAACTTGAAAGTTCCTGAACCAACGCAGATTACGGTTTATCAATGGAAACTTTTCTGCATAGCACGGGACATTAGTGGGTAAGTTTGTTGGGTCGTGCTTTGTACTTGTCTCTTCCGCTTTCAGCTAAAGGGCATTAACTGCAAACCATTCGGAATTGCATGCTCTTAAGTAGTGTGGAATAAATTACTGTTTTGGCACAACTGATATCTTACCAGCGAATCTCGCCACAGCAGCATATACACTATAGTGATGTTCAGTGAGCACACCAGTTAAGGGATATCAAATAGGAGGTTACCACAGCACACACAGAAGTGTCTAATAAGGCGAAACATAGCGTTAGTTATGAGGTTACCACATATGGAGGCGTGTGTTAAAACATCAGTTTAATTGGCCAATACCGCAGCTGCCACGCGCGTGAATCAGACCGGCCCTGAGTGGCAGCTTACACACTTTGAGACCTTGTTTATATTTCAGCAGTGTACAAGTAGCTGATTCAATCATTTGTAGTTGCATTGCTTGAAAAACAAGACTAAGGTTATATGGCATTGAAAATGTTGCAATTACATTACAACAGTCTGGAAGTTGTCAAGGCCATGTGACATCACAGTGCGCAAGGACTGCAGAGTTTTTACATACAGTAAAAAAAGGTTCGCATGTCAAAGAGCCTCCTGTGACTCATTTGTAAACATGGAGAAGGAAACACTTAGGAGAAGCTTTTCCCTGTGTAAAAAAAATGGAGGGGGGCCTTCTTAAGACGGTAGTTATTTTCGTCTTCTCAAAACATGGGCCCCTTTTAAGCTTTCTTTTCCTGCATTCCTGTAAGGAAATCATCTTTTTATAGAAAATCCCGGTGACAGCACAATTCAACGCAAAAATTTGGGCTAGCTGGCGATAGGACTTCGACGTGGTAAAATGCGCACAGACAGGGACAAAAAAAAAAAGAGTGACACGGGACGTCCCGTGTCACTCCTTTTTTGTTTCCGTCTCTGCGCTTTTTACCACGTCGAAGACAGCACAAATATTGTTCTTTCCTTCCGTCACCCGGCCAGTATCGGCACTACTGATCGATCAATAAATCAAATATGCATTACCAAAGCAGGAGCCAGCTAGGAGATATGGAAACTGCTTGACATGAGTTCCAGCCCCTTGTTGGAACCAAGTTTGTGCCTCAAGCATTGTCTGATGGCTTAGAGAAGGACTAGGGGGCCACGCAGATTCCTCCACTTACCATTTGTTTGACTGGTGTAGTAACTTGAAGTTTCTGCCTGTATGCTTTGCACGTCATTCCATTGTGAATAGCGCGACAGCTTAAGCAGTTGACCGTGTGGCATTTCGGACAGGTCGCCACGATTCTTCCAGTAGGATTGATAATAGCCCCGCAACCGTACACCTTGCACTCCATTTGATCCACCATGTTTGTTCTCTGAGGGAATACAAGTAAAAATGTGAATGCTCTCACTGGTCAGCTGGTTCTGAAACTTGTAATTAGAGCTACAACAGCATGAATGAGTTATTGTCCCACAATATTTACGAAATGCATTTTTTGGGATGGCCTGCATGTACACAGCTGTACACTAATGGGCACACTCACTCACCATAGCACCCTATAGTGACCATCATTTGGCGAATATTTTTACTTTTATCGGTCTGCCAAGTATATTGGTGGTTTGCATAATCATGCAATTATTTGTCATAATCTGAAAGGGACACTACAGTGCACAAACATGTTGGTCTCTGTTGGTTTATTGCACTGCTGCGAGTACAAATACACCCACTCATGGTAGTAATAGAATTTACTTGGTGCATAAAACTCTGAAAGGGAGAAAGCAGGCATGGCCGCCCAATGCACTTTCTTGCACTTGGAGGCGAAAAGCAAACACCCGAGTGTCGAGATTTCAGCACACATTAATTAAATATCCAGGCGATCAAAATTAATCCAGGGCCCTCCGCTACGCAGCTCCTCATAGCCAAGGTGTAGCACCAGTGCAGTACACCCCACAAGCAATCAATTACTTTCTTGCAGCAAGATCTGCGACATCACAAATCTTGAATAGTGGAACAGTTCTGCAGTGGTGGAGCCATGGAGGCATTTTTCTGAGACAAACAGCGATGCAGGCACATGTAAAATGTATGAGAACTTCTGGTGAGCACACAATTTTTTAAAAGCCACAAACTTCAGCTCCATAACATTATAAAGCAGGTTTTCTCACTTAAAATAGTGGCAGGATTTTGTCTCAGTGTTGCACTGTTGTACAAGTAGTCTGAAAATAAATGCAGGTGAACATGAGAGCCATTGCCCAATGTATACTGTAGGTGCCTATACGGTGTGCGCCAAGTTAGGTTACTGGTGCAATTAATTGGCCCCGTCTGTCCGTCAGCCGCCATGTTAACAAATAGAGCGGGTAATTTCTACTTCTAGGTGGCAGCGTCCTCCTTGCTTGAATGACTGCAGTCATGCAGTTTCTCTCCCCAATGCGAAATGCACTGTTTTGTGACACACACACACACACACACAAAAAAAAAAAACAATGAAAAATACGAATTCCAGCTTTATTTGTAAAATTTGTAAAAGCATTATCTTAACCAGAAAACCCAAAACAGCTCTGAAATGGGTGACCTTTCAGTTAAAAAAAGTCATTTAGGCTTTAAAATCTCTTTAGAGCCAATTTTTTACCATTGCCAGTCTTATAACTGTGCTACACAAGCGTTTATGAGCCGTTTGAGTCAAATGACCTTCGAAATTTTAAATTCCATTCGAACTGGAAGGTGTTTCACCGATATACATGCCAATTCTGAAAAGCATGCAGTGCAAGGTTTTCGCGTTTTCCAGCCTTGTTTTGGTGTCGCCACTGCTGCCCAGTTTCGTTCTCGTAATATAATTGACGAAACTAATTTTAGAGTTAAATGGGGCCAAAAAAAAAACTATTAGTGATAAAATTGAATGATAACCTAAAAACACGCACCAAGCATGCACAAGAAAATCAGTTTTATTTTTATTTTCTTCGCACTACAATTGAGAGTACCAAGTTACCTTGCAATCGTAGAGTGATAAAAAACAAGTAAAAAAATATTAGGAGCTTGCACTTTAAAAGCAAAGTTTTACTCGTAAATAATTGTTTTTGTAAATATGGCACGAGGAAACTTCGCCCGAGAGTAGGAGCATTCACGTTTCAAATGCCCGAGAGCCTCAAAGGTCATTGGTGGGGCTCCTTTGACTCAAATAGCATTTCAACAAAATTCCTTTGGAAGACGTCGTGTAGCAGCCCAAGGGAGGCACTCGAACCAAATGACATTTGGTTTAAAAGCCTTCAAAACGCCCATGTGAGGGCGTATCACAAGCTCAGCATATCCCTATCCCCACTTTGCGGGTTCGGCTATTGTTCCAAGCTAGCCCTTTGCGTGGGGGCTAAAATTAAGGTCAGAATGACTTTGCATTCATTGTTGAAATTTACACTCCAGCGTTGCACCCGAGGGCTATTAGGAAATGGAGATGCATCGCTACGCGACTTTCCAAGTGAGCGGCGCCTCAAGCAGGTAGATGTACAGCGCAATGCCTCCATTATGGTGACCTAAAATATTTTAATAGTGACAAAAGTGGCACCGGCAAAAAGCCAGAAATCCGCTAGGGGCGCTGCTGTCAAATGATGGCTAAGGTAGACTAGAAGGCTAAGGAAACAACAATGTAGAATCCAAGACAGCCTAGGTAATCACAAAAGAGGCAAGGGAGATAGAAACGAGTAAATGGCGAGAAAAAAATGGAAGCCAAAACTTTGTTAGAGATGTACAGGGCAGAGAAATTAGACACCAGAAAGGAAAATTTCTACGATAATTCCCAGGGCAGTGCTTTGCTTTTTGAGGCTAGAGCAGGTTAATTGCTTGCGAACTAAGAGCTTTGTGGGGAAGTATACACAAAATGATGGGGTAAGCGTGGCCTGCGGAAAAGAAACAGAAACTATGCGGCACATAGTGTTAGAATGCGAGGAAATCTATCCAAATCTAGAGGGAAATATTTGGCTTCCAGAAGCCCTAGGATTTAAAGGTAGCACAGAGGGAGTAAGCTTCAAGGCTGTCGAGACGACGAAAAGAAGGTTAGAATGCTGGTGGACGAAAATCAGAGAGGGGAATATTGCCTAGGGCAGCTACCACCTGTAACAGAAAAAGTAAGTATTTTGTGCCTAACAAGTTTTTTGTGCCTACCCTAAAACAGCGGTAGTTTTAGTGAAGAGTAAAACATAGGTAAATTAGCTTTTCTTTTTTTTTTTTGTAAGATGACACGTCATCATAGGGGATACCACGACCAATCATCATCATCATCGGAGGAGGAGGAGTAGGAGCAGAACAAGGAATCTGACACTGTTAGGCGCCGAAACGCCAAGTATATGTTTTTATTATCTGTGGTACGCATCTTTTCTTACAATGACCCTTCTCGACCAGGTTTCTCTGTGTTAAAGGAGTACTGACACGAAATTTTCGTGTTATGTTTTTTGCTCTGCTATGGGTGCCTACGAGCCCCCTAATCATATAATGGCACGTTAGATGGTCGATCGCAGCGTAAACAATCATTTACGGCGTCGTTTATTCGTGTCAGTTTCGGTTTCGACAAAACGAACGCCGAGCGGCCGCCATGACAGGAGGGCGCCCCTGACGTCACCATTCTTGTCGCACCGCTGCCAGCCTGGACGCGCGTGCGAGCGAGCGAGCGCACGCGCGAGCCCAGACATATCTAGGTGGTGTTGGCCCAGACCCGACCGGCCGAGGTCTTCACTAGTGTCAGTCCCAAAAGCATGACGTGATACTTGCGTGATACCAGAGTCTTTCAATGTTTTACTGGTCACGAACCGCGCGCGCCGCTACAGACGCCACCGCCGCACGAAGGTCATCCAGCCGCCGCGCGTGCGGCGTATTGGCCAGCTCTTGGCGTGCAAACGCTTGCTGCTTTTGGTGTCTGCGCGCTGATTAAGTTTTTTTTTTCGTAGTAGTTAGCGATGAATAGTCCAGTCATTGTGTATGTCACCTGCCTTCAATGGAGTTTTAGTTTTCGAAGCAAAATACCGTATACTTCGGCCGCGAACGGCAACGGCTTCTGCGTGCTCTGGCACAAGCGCTGCGCCGTCGTGTTTACGGATTTTTAAATCTATATTGCTTCTTTTCGTAAAGCAAAGCTGTAATTACCACATATACGGTAGCTGTGTAGTCACGGAATGCTGCGGGCCTATCGATAATACAATAAAAAAAACTGAAAGAAACCAAGTACGCATCGTTCAGACTACGCTTAATGAATCCGTTGATTGCTCTGGAATGCACAGAACGCTAAAAGAGATAGCCCAATAGTATTGTCGTTTCGATGAGTTGTTACATACTTGAGAACATCTAAAAACGCTGCAGAAACGCGAAGGATCAAAACACGAAGAGATATATGTTGCAACGTCCGTCAACGTCGCTTTTTGTTGACGTGACGGTGCCGTGACGGAGAAGGTGACGGCTGTGTGAATGAGGGCTGACGTGCACAGATGAACGTCGATAAAGTGAGTTGCGCGGCGTTTGCTATGCATGCATTACTCTCGGAACGTTATTAATTTCAGATCCATGGAAATGGGATCGAGAACATTGTCGAAGAAACAAAAAATCAAGTTAGCGACTAGGTGGCACCCTTTCCATATCAAACAATATTGCCTGACGGGACGTACGACAAACAGAGCCAATGGGCGCTCCGGTTGAAACGCCAGATAAGATAACCGGAATCGGCCACGCGCGGTTACAAAACAAAACGAATCCTCAGGGATAATTCGCGGAAATATGAAAAGTAAAAGCACAAGGACGTCCCAAAGCTTTTTTACACGCGAGCCTGAGCGCAAGGTAATACAAGTTTGCAAACAGGTAATGGAGCACCGCTACAACCTGACTGATATGACAAAAATCCGGCTTTAAGTTAGCCTTGTACAATTCTAGGTCCACGATGCTCTCAAAATAGTACATTGCTTTTTCCATTCTCACAAACAGTGCATTTCCACACACTGTCGCACATTTATAATCGAAGCTGAAATCTCCCTTTGCTTGCCTCGGAATGGCGCGCCTCCAATTCTCACGCAGCTGCCCGTCGCTCGGTCAAGAGAACAAGGAAACATTTTCTGTGGTATCGTTGTACAAGGAACGACATCCCGGGACGCAACACATGTTAGGCATCGTCGTTGCACTACTTAAGTCGCATCACAAGAGTGCGATATCCCCGTTACATTTTTTTCCCGCACAAAACAAACACAACTCGCCGCGGCTCCGCCGTTCGAGCCAGCGCAACGCCGCCCGAGGAGTGACCTCAGTGAGAGGGTGGCGCCACCGCGCGGCGGCCAAACGCAGCATATGAAGCTCTCCCATTGAGTTACGGAGCAGTTTCGTGACCAGTAAAGCATTGAGACTCTGGTGATACACACGGCGTAGCAGCGCGCGCCAACCGCAGCCAGCGCCTGGCGTCGGCAGTTAGGGGTAGAGCATTGCACGGGCCGCAATTTCTAGGCCCGCCCCGACCCGGCGCGAGAGACACGGCCCGGCCCGGGTCCGACAATTTTTTTTAATATGTGAGCCCGGGCCCGGCCCGAGCCCGACAAGTTTATAAATTTGAGCCCGAGCGCGGCCCGGGCCCGATAAACTTCTCCGATACAGGCAGAATTCAATGAAACAAGTCCGGACCCGCCAGACTTGCTAAATCCCAAGAGAAAAAAATGGTAGCTAGTCTCAGCTGGTTTATGGTTAAATTCCCAGCTGGGCAGAGCTGGTCTTAGCTGGTCCCAGCAACATTTTCTCCTGGGATATCATACCTAGCCCGACAGGCTATAAGCATGAACTCGAAGTTTGCTGTTAACCTAAAAAGCGGAAGCACGAGGCGAAAACGAGTACTTTGGAGTTAAATTTCCTTTGAACTTGGACCGAACTTTGCTCAACTTAAATATCCTCATTTACAAGCTGTATTTTCGGTAGTCGTGGAAGTTCATTAGCCACTTCCTTTTCCAGTCTTCGAAATCTAGGCCTACCGAATATACCTCAAATGATTCCGAGCAAGTAGACAGTTTTTTTATTACTATATTACAATTCTTCAACAGAATTGCACCTTTAGTTGTTCCATTCCTTGCTGAAATTTGAGCAGACAATGCGTCCGGTTTCACCACTTCGTTTTTGTCTTGATCCCTGTAGTATCTAGTTATGTTGCCACCATTATTTTTTTCGGCGCCGCTTGTGTTCTGGGCTGTGCTTCAAAAATTGGTCCTTCAAACTGTGCACACAGTGCAAAGTCCAGGTCACGTAAGTACTGTTCGTTTTAGTTTCAAAAGAAGAGGGAAAAGACAATGTGGCTGGCAGGCCCTCGTTTTTTTGGCCCGTTCCCGATATGCTGATGGGGCCCAGCGTTTTTTTTTATTATTATGTGAGGCTTTCTAAGCGCAGTCGTCTTTTTATATCTTTTAACGGCGCCGTAGTGAATTGGCACTTCGCTTTTTTTGTTCATTTAAACTGAAAGATCAACAAGAAACGTTTTTGTTGTCAACAATTTAGAATTTGCGGCACAGAAGTGCCGTAGGAACTGCACGGACAGGCTCGGGCCGGCACAGCCCGAAAAAATGTTGGTTCAAGAAAACGCGAGCTACCCGACCCGAGCCCGGCCCGCGGGACGGCCCTAGCCCGTGCAATGCACTAGTTTGGGGTCAGGAGGAGCAGATGGCGTCGCGCTGATCCCGATTGCAAAGGGTATCAGTTCTGAGCTTTCTCGTGCATGCAAAGATCATAATGGATTTAAAATATTTTATATTGAACAGTTACTATTGAAACTTGCTCGGAGATATCTCCATATACAAAGGCAACCTTTTACATAGATATCCCAGCTTTGAAATTTCGTGTCAGTACTCCGGGACGTGGATCGACACCTTTTTTCAATTTTTCATTAAACTCTGGGAAACTTGTCATTGTTGCTGATTTGTCCCACAAATTTCAAATATCCCATTATTTTTTGAGTCAGTCAATTAGTTCACAAGATAATTAGAGATAATTAGCCATTTTTAGAGTAACAATAGACAAACAGTGCTATATAGAGTTATAAAAGTCTAATCTTCATATTTTCTAATACTTATGAACCCTGGCGAATGTATTATAGGTAGCGGTTTTTTGATGCAACACTTGGAACTAATTTTTATAGCTCATTAAAATTGGGTGCTTGAAATGGGCGTTCCAAATGTCCGCGAGTCTTTAAAGCAGGCGCCGCGCAGTTTTGGAATTTTAGGGGCCTTATTTTGGCCACCTCCATGGTGCGTAAACCTAAGCTCACGGCTGTACATTTGAACCGTTTCTTCGTAACGTGGTTTCCCGTATATCATCGACAGGCATCAGACAGAGGCCTAGAGCCGGACTGACAAATTGTTTTGAAGTATTGCTGCATCTTACAGCAACATGAAACCAAAGCGTTTGTGAATCCGGCCCCTGAACAGCACGCAGACGCCACAGTTTAGATTTCGCACGTTTTACCGCGACTGAAAGAATATAAAAAGGAAATGAAACATAATGAACCCGGCATTCTTTGTTCACGGAGCAAAGGGAGCGTGGGAGGTCAGTTATCAACCCGTGGCAACAGACACTTGGTACCGTGTGCAAAATCAGCCAGCTTTCGAAGAAAACGATTGCGAACGATAATAACGATGTCGGAGCAGCACACTGATGGGCGTTGCGCCTCGTTTACGGGTTCCTAATTTGATCTAGAGTAAAATGAGGTACTCTAGCAAATTACTTACAGATTAATCTAATTAATGAAGGCTTTATTTAGATTAAGCTTAGTTTAGCTTTCATCGACACTGCCACCATGGGCTCACTACTCTTACTCTCTGCTACAAGTCATTGACGAGCTGGTGCGGGCGAAGTTTTCTCTTCGTGTTTTTTTTTTTTAAACACGCATGTACAACACCGTCCACAAAACGCGTTTTCTAAAACCAACTTCGTTGTCGGTGAGCTGTGAAAATAAACTACACTGCTTGCCTCGAAACCGGATTAGTGCTACCCGTACGAGAATAAAAACGGCATCTTCGGCGCTCACGTAGTGCATCTTTTCGTTGGTTAAGCATTGACGCGTGCCAACAGTTCCGAAACGGGACTCAAGCTGCGGACAGAAAACCACGCACGAAAAAGCAACGCCCTTATGCGAATTTACTCACCGGTTGCGCCCGCCGGGCATTCACGAAGCCGCACTGACACTGCTGACACCACCCAGCGCCGTGTCTATTTCCGCGCCTTATCGCGGTTGCCATGGTGTCGCAGAAGATAGCCGCGCGGCGTCAGAGCCGCATAGAAGATAGCCTGGCCCAAGGTTCCATTACATGCCATTTGAGGGCAAATTTGTCTTTTGGAGGCGGGAAAGAATAGTGGTTCAGCGCCAATGCTTAATCGATCGCTTGTAGCGTGTGATTCATTAGCCCTGTTTACCGGATCACACTGCTACCTTTCGCTAGACAATGAGTTAAGGCTAGCTACGGCAAGGCATGTTTGCCGGGGAGGCGTTTTCGAAGCGGTTGCACTCCCTCGTGGAAACTGATGGCGCTGCCATGCACGAAACAGGAAGCGGAGAAGGAAAAACATCGGAGCTATGAATGGAACTGCAGGAGACTTAGTAGCTGGGCGAGTTGGTACAGGTCATAAATTGAACAGTGCTGAGACGGGACAGGGGTAAGAGTGACAAACACAGCGCCCGTACTTGTTACTCTTTCGAAACTCTGTCCTGTCGCAGCGCTGTTCGATTTATGCAAAGGAAATGAACGCTGAGTTTCTTATCTTCTGGGGTAGGCTCACGGGAGATGGCTTCCCGCTGCACAGCGGAGATTGCTGTTGAAATTATCTGGCCGTCGTTCGAAAATGGCGATCATGTTGTCCGGCAGGTGCAAGTTGTACGCCCTCAGTGAGCTCGCGTTGAAGTGCTTGCGTTGACACTTCAGTCAGTGCATCAATCACCCCCTTGATGTGGACCGTTGATGGAACTTTACCAACTGAGGAAACCTGTTTTTTGGCTCGAGTCTTGACTATCACAATTAAAAGCACACGCGCAACGCAGAAGGGAGCAATTATGAGCCGCGTTGTACGGCATTTTTACGCACGTTTTTACAAACGGCGGGTAATATTCGCTAGCACAATTCTGGATAATCGGCGCGCCATATTTGCTTGTTGTAGATATTTTATATCTCGCAACGGTCGTAGTAATTGGCGGCGAAGCAACAGAACCGCGTGTTTCGGGGTTTCAAAGGCCTTCTGCTTTCGTTAATTAGAAGCATCCGACAGGTATTGCACCGAGAGAACAAAAACCAAAAGGTTCTCATTTTTGGTCTGCAGACAGGTTTTGAATAACGCCGAAGTGGAAGGCGGATGTTTTAATTATTAGCCCTCCTGTTGTTTTTTAGACGCTCACCGGAATCTCTGGCACCCGGGTGTTCTTGCTTTTTGCCTGAATCAGAATTATTACACGGTGCACAAAGGGGGCCTAAAACGCTGTATATGTGTGCAAGGGGACCAACGGATTGCACGAACTTCCTGCGTGCCCGTTTTGTTTCGTTTTACTTGTTTATCTTATTTTTGCTGACACTGATGCAAATAAATAGAGTGCACATATATGCTTTTAACGCCGTGCCCCACTGAAGTTTCAAATGCATTCGAAATGAACGTCATCTGGCTCAAATGACAGACTTGGAATGTAGTTCGGAACAATTTCGATGGCAGTTGAAATATTGAAATACGTTGCCGTGATGCTGCTGCAGTTAAGTTCCATTTTAATACCGTATGGCAACAATTAAAATATCAGACAATTTCTCGCAATGAAAGCATCGCCCCCCGTATTTACGATTAGTGTATGTAATATGGCAGTTTTTTTTTTTCCTTTTACAAATTTCAAAAATGTTTCCTATTTGCATGCTGGGATGCAGAATTATTGCCACTAACGCTTGTAACAGTATTTTAAGTTCAGAAAATACCAATAGCTCAACGAATTTGTCAAAAAATGTTCATTCAGTATTCTCAGTATTCTGTTTTCAGTATTAATTTTACTGAAATTGGAAATGCACTGCAACGAGGGTACGAACATTGCGGCTCGAAGACATTTGAGAGCCTCGAATGCTTTCGAGCCTCGAAGCGCATTTGACACATTCGCATTTGAGGCGAACCGCATTCGGTTCGAAGGCATTCTAGACGCATGAATGTAACTTCTTTTAGAGCGAAAGCTCTTCTACATCTTTTGTGTATCTCGTCGCAAGCGACCTGCAGCCGCTGGCGGGCGCTTGGCCTTTCGTTCTTACCGCTTCGCTCGGTCACACTCACTGCTGCGGTATCACGTCACTAGGCAAGGGTGAAATGGCTCCTTGTGCTGCGCTTGATCGCTCATCTCCGGCTGGGCTGTCTCTGCATGCGCTTCGGCGCAAGTGAACCACGTGACTAGGCGACGCTTTAACGGCTGCTTCGCAGGCGCTTGGTCCCTCAGTCTCGCCATCGATGGCGAGCCGACTGGGCAGTCTGTACTTGCCCTTTAGCGCAAGCGAAATGATGAGTCCTCTCGTCCCATAAACAGACGTATCGTCCCATAGACGGCGCCAGGCTGCGAAATCTCAAGCAAAGGTAAAATTTCCCGTAACATTTTGCGCGTTGTCTTTGCTTTCGGCCGTGATAACTAGGCTTAGGAGTGTTAAACTTGAGCCAGTGTTTCTTCGAGAGATGCTGTCGAAACCCCGGGCAAACGCGGTCACAGGATGGAAAAGCACTGCTACAAGGATGACACTTTCTAAAAGCTGAACACAGAAACACACGCACGCACACACTCACGCACGCACAGAGGGAGAAAGAAACAAATATAGCGATACATTACTCGAAGGCTTCTGAATGCGGCTAATTGTGGCACGCAGGTGGTCAAAAACGAAGAAATGACATAACCAAGGTATGATAATTATTCAATGGTTTTCTTGCAGCTATGCTATCTTAGGCTTATTCTCATGCTTTTTTTTTTCAATCGAGGGGCACATATTTTTAATCTCAAAAGTTGTCATCACCTTGAGTGGTTGAATGTTTTCAATTTGTCGAATGTTCTCGAGTTGTTAAGGCAAGCTTCGCGATAAAGTATAAGCACGTTGCACCGGAAAGAGGCCGTTGAGAGCGCGGCTTCCTACTAACGTTGTCTGCAGCGCACGCTAGGGCATCGGTAAAGGAGTGGCGATTCCTCAACCCGTTATCACCCACTGCCTGCAGCATGACGCGTGCCAACGATCTATGCGGTCGACCCTGAGGCACGGTGTAAAGAAAGACGGCCGCGATGAATGCATCGGTTCCCCCTGCCATTTGTGTTATCTGCGATCTGACTGGCTACAATCTCAACAGCGAACGTATTTTCGTCTGCGCCACTTAAGCTGTTCCTTCTTCTCGGCCTTATCATGACTTTACCTTAGATGCCTTCTTCGTGTGGGCGCCCGTGCGTGACTCGTGATAATCCAGGCTGTTGCTGCCTAGGACAGGGCGGCGACACTTACGTAATATGAATGCCTACGAACCGAGCCCCGTGATATGCGTGGCATCTTTCCTAAGAGAAATAACACCCCGAACCACCAGGATATAGAAAACGGCGCTGCTGCTTGCGAGGCAAACATCAGCGCAACGTGCTGCATAAACACGGCTTGGAAATTACCGCCCTGCCGCATTCGCTTCACTGAATGAGCACGTCTTTACGTTGCCGTAAATTTGTTAATTTTACAGCGACGGGATGTTCCGCGCCGGCGTGTGCGCTGAGAAAAAAGACCTCGTCAGGGCCCGTAAAGAATGATTCACTCTAAACGTGTGTGTAATGGCATAAAGTCAACTTCAGTAAAGATAACGATGACATTGAAATGAAACAGTAAAGCCGGTCTCTGAGCATTGCAACACAATATAACAGCGGAGGTGTTTATTAATTGCTTGCGAGGTCCAAATTTCATTCTACGATTCGCAAGATTTTATTCCGAGTTTTCGTTTAATCCAGCGGTCTTTTTTTTACAAGAATTGCAATTTCTTCTCTGCTATTCTCTGCTTTTTTTTTTACTAACTCATGGGCAATGCCATTTGCAAGGTTTCCAGAATGACATTTTAAAAACGCCAGACGTGTTGAGTGGATTTGTGTGGCCCGATGTAGTTCTGCCTTTATTATTGGATAAACAGGTTGGTATTTTCTAATTACTTATATCCATGAGTATTGAGAGACTACCCATAATAATTTACAGCGTCATGTTCGTGTCTTGGGATTTTATTGATTTAATGGCTTCGATGATCCTTGCAGGTTATGCGACAAAATCTTTGTAATATTCTGGAAGTTTCTGGAAGACAGGAAAAAAAAAAAGAGAACGAAGAAGTAGGCGGGAGGAGGAATATTTTGGAAGGCACAAAGAGCGAGAAGCACGGTTGCCGCGCGCTGCGCTGTAGCGGCTCATGAACGGTGTGCGAGAAACGACGATTTGCGGACTTCTGACGCTCCGAGGCGGGCAAGTCATACCGATCCTCAAATGCACGAAGAGGATGGCGATGGTAACCAATCCCTAGGGACCCAACAATCCATATGGTTGTATTTCTACTTCGTTTACTACGACGTCCGGGAGTGGGGAGAGTGATCGAAGCGGAAGCTCTAGTCCGTGTAGATATCACTCGTAAAACTTCGGTACTTTTGTGGGCGAGTAGTGGGAGCGTCATGCTGACGGGAGCCGCAGTGGTGGCACAGGCGTTGCGCTGCTGAGCCCAACAACGCGGGTTCGGTCCCGGCTGCTTTTCTGATGGAGGAGAAAAGGAATACCCCCGTGTGTCCATAATCCCCAGTTGTCCAATATTAAACCGGAGCCCCGCTGTAGCTTCGGCGCCTTAAACCCTTAATCAATCAATCAACCAATTGATCGAGCTATCAATCAACCAGTTCGTCGGTCGGTCGTCATGCTGACGGGTAACTTGGGGGGCGGGGTGCCATGACGAGAGTGCACAAAGGGCAGGAACGTGTTTTCTCGGTTTAGCAAGCTAGCCCGATAGTGTGAACTGCTTGATCGACTACGTGTACGGCGGCTTGAAGCGAGTATTGAATTAGCCCGGGAGTTACTTGATTGATCCACATACTGACGTCATCAGCATAAAAAGAAGCTCTAGAGCAGGCTGGATACGGCGCATGGCGGGGTTATAGAATGCGTACGACGAAGGACTGATTTTTTAGGAACGCCCTTCTTTTGGTAAAGTACTGCGTCGAGCTTGTTGTCGCAGATTTGTGTTTGATTGATTGTTGGGTTTAACGCGCCGACGCAACGCAGGCGATGAGGCGCGCCGTATACGTGGAGGGCTCCGGATTAATTTTCACCACCTGGGGATCTTTAACGTGCGCCGAAATCTCGCACACACGGGCGTTTTTGCTTTTCGCCTCCATCAGGAAAGTGGCCGGCCGCAGATTCGTGTAGTGAAGGTACTATCAGCATGCATTGAAATACGAACAACGGAGCGCATGGCAATCAGTACATGCTGCGCATCCAAGTAACGGCCAGAGTATGCGCAGCAGGAATACTTAGCTACGAGAGTTCGTATCCCAGCATTTCGACTTTGGCCAACGTTGCGTTGGGCGCTCGCTCAGACTTCCGCGTTATCTGATTTCGTCACTGCCTAGAGTGAAAACAGGACACATCAAATTATTCTTTTGACAGCGGAGCTGCTGTTGTTACTTGCCGTAAGTTCAGTGTTGCAGAACACTACGCGAGAGGAACGCTATCGCACAGCTGTCGCAATACCCGTTAGACAACGGAAAGACATGCACATGATATCGGCCGCCGCAGCACTCACGTGCGCTCCTCGGTTCTTCGTAGAAAGAGCCACGCCGTAATCGTCGCAACACCTATACTCGAACGATAAGCACGTCATAGCGTGCGCCTCTCGGTTCGTCGATGAACCGAGTGGCGCACGCAAGGAAGACTGGCTCTTTTACGGATTCGTATAATAGCCAGGCTTCCTGTTGTCATGCGCATGCGCTCGGGATCGTATACTAGAGAAGAGCACTTGGCGTGGCAACGTCTGCGCAGTGACTTTACACCCACCACTCGCGAAGACGACGACTTCTTGGATGCATATGACGACGACGACGCTAGCACTATTGAATAAACAATGAAACTTAACGATGTGTCCGTCAATGCTCCCCTACAGCTTCGCCATTCAAGTCTTGCGCGTGAGTGCAAGCTTCCACGATTTTTTTTTTTTTTTCGAAGTCGCGCCCAGCGCCAGACAAAGGAAGTCTTTCGGGGCGTTCACAAGTTTTCCTGCGCGAGCTCGCGCGGCAAATTTAGACAGCGGTGGTATGCAAACTGGAGCCAGCGTCATTGGCTGAAATAAAAATGCTTACACGCCGAACGATGGACTTTCCGCATACGTTGGCCACTATTTGCGCTGAAAGCGAAATGTGCTGAAAACTACGCGCCCTGTTGTTCGCAGTTCCATCTATCTTGATGATATACGTTATCCAAGGAAGTCCCGGATGCAATTGTACATGTGCGAGTCGCAATGTGTGTCGGCTAGCTCTGAGAATGTCGTCATCCACATTCTACGATGCATTCGGGGGGTCTTCAGGGAAGACGGCTTTGAGCTGAGCTATGAGACCTTAGGATGTCCTCGTCTATGCGAAGCAGTGCGTCCTGGGTGGATATGTGAGCAACAGCCGATCATAGGCTGCGGAAACACATCGGTATATCTTCGAGGTGTTTCGGAGGTGTTTCGGGCTGTGGAATACTATGCGCTCCATATAATTTTACCAACGTAAGAGGTGAGTGTGATGGGACAGAGACCAATGAGGTCTGCAGGTTTTCCAGGATTCGCTGTGAAGATCGCGGGGCCCTTCGTCAGAGGTCACAAAGACGAGGTTGATGGCTCGTTGATGACGAGGTCATCTACACGATGTTAATGGCTCGTACGAGATGTGTCGGTCAGCACTTGAAATATTCCGAAGAGCTGTGTAGTTGCCTAGTCGGGCCAGGGGATTCATTGCCTCGACACTTCCGTATGTGCTACGCAAGACTCGCATTGAATTCCTCATCTAGTCGAAGGTTTGGAGAATCATATAGTAATCAGGATATTGAGGATGGGGGGTTTTACATTTCACACACTACTTATTCTCCACCCCACAGCCACGCGCGTTCGGCAAACATGCCTTTCCAGCGCCGGCTGCGGACGGGTCCGTTGTTTGCGCAAACAAAGGCAGGAGGCGACCAGGGCAAAACACCAATGGCCGCATTAATTGCAACGTGCAAATCAAATATACTGCATACAGACTAACTGTAGGCCACAATGGTAACATTGGGAGCTAGGCATTAAACAACGCTAGAGATCAAGCATTGACCTCAAAAGCTCTAAATCCCTGTTCTTTAAAAAGTACTTACGGATGTACCTAATGGGATAAATGGAACTAGACTATGCCACTATTAGTGGTTTTGGTTGAGAAGAACACTTCTGGCCTCTTGTTTGTTTGTTTGCGTGTGCATATGTATAAATTATTTCTAATGGAAATGTATTGGATTTAATTTTTTTTTCTCCATTTTTCTCTTTTTCTTCAATGGTTTGCTCTCATTTGGCAACGCCCTCGCCGACCACTACGCCCGCGAACTAGCAGACCGGGCCGAGGACGAGTCGGAGCTACCGCACCCAGTCACGAGCTACCGCGAGATTACCACGCTGTACAGGAGCGCCAGGTGCAGGCTTCCTGTGCCGCACCAGCAACTCGACCGCAAGCAACAAACAATAGTGCGCCGCGCACAAGCGGGGTCACTGGCGCACCCAGCTTTATTGAACAAGATGTTCCCGGCAGAACACGACCCCATCTGCCCGTTCTGCAAAAAGACGGAAGGCACCCTGCCGCACATACTGGCGGAGTGTACTGAGCTCAAGAATCCTCTACCTTCCCTCCCCCTTCCCCTTCCCCCCCTACCCGAGCGATGGGAGATCTTGATGTCCAGCCCCGACCTGTCGACGCAGCAAGAGCTCGCGTCCAGGGGCCAGGAGCTATTGGACTCATATGGGACTCGTGACTAGGGTTCCACCCCGTCTGACGCCTGCGAGCGTCACCTGAAATGGGCTCAGCGAAAGTTGTTTCTCTCTCTCTCTCTGGTCACTGCAGTATATAGATTTGACCCATATTATATGTATACTTTACTATTGCATGCTTTTGAGGTGTCTCTGTATCGCCACTATTTTTTTTTACCGTTACGTGCTAATGGATTGCTAACTTCCAAGTTCCAACTATGTCTTTTCACATGCTCGCTATTTACGGTGTAGAAGCATAAAAAGTCCCACCCGCGGTTTCTTACCTTGGGACCTCCTCTTGTGCACTTACATTGTGTAATCGCACATCACTCCATTTCTGAAATAAACTTTGAAACTTTGGTTTTACTCACCGATGAAATACCGGAGCAGCGGGACGCCGCGCGTACGAGCGCGGGTGCAGTTTCAAAGCCGCATTCCTCAGGTCCAGAGCAGCTCGCCGTAACGTCTTCGCGCTGTCGCATCCCCACGGCAGGAGACCCTCCTCTCGCCACGCGACATCCCACCAGACCTCGTCATTTGGTGGCGCTAGTGCGGAGGAAGAACTGGTTCTCAGGTAAGGCAGAGGGGAAAAGGGTCAACGCCTCCACCCGCATGGCTCCCGCCGCGCGAGCGGGGCGCGTTGTTCTACACCGGCCGCGATGGAAAGCTATAGCCAAAAAGGGGTTCGCATGAGTCGCGATCCCCACAAGGTTGACATGTGGGAGGGATATCTTGTTGTGGTGGACAGTGGAGAAGGCGGGTCTTTGCGTAACCGGTGCGGCGATTAATCTGCGTTGTCATGATCTTGCTAGAGTCAGGATTTATTATGGCTTCTGAGATAGGCCATGTCTTGGTAGTGTTCAGGGTATTCTGAAGTTCATCCCACGCTGTGTGTCAGTGTTCCCCGCTCTTCGAGTATTCTACGTTAAGGCGATGGATGTGGGCCCGAAGTTTGTGATTTGTTTTGTAGTGATTCCATCACTTCAGTACAGAGCCCCGGCCTTCCCGAGTGTCCGCCATGTGCGCGCTGCAGATGAAGAGACGGGTGATGTAACGAAAGCGAGATACGGGTTGATATTTCGTTCTACTGAGTTGCCCATACATGCGTATTTGTTATGTAATCCGTAGCAAGCTTCTCGTGCAGCACAGTGAACCTTGCGTCCTTGTTTTTTTTTTTTTTTTTAATCTGTGGTGTAGCCCCAGACAGAGCATAAAGGTCACCGGCCATGCTATGCCGGTGGTGGCTCTTAAGGCGAAACTCATAACTGTCCTATCCTGCGAAAAAAATCGCGGTTGTTGTGGTCCGGCCAAGGAAGTGGCCGCCGCTACAATCATCATCATCATCATCGTCGTCGTCGTCGTCCTACTCAGGTCCACTGCAGGATGAAGGCCTCTCCCATTAACCTCCAACTGCTCCTGTCCTGCGCTGCTCGAGTCCAAAGCTTACCCCCAAATTTGCTTATTTCATCCCTCCATCGGATTAATGGCCTCCCCCTTCTTCTAGACCCATCTCTTGGTATCCACTCTGTTACCCTAATTGTCCTCCGGTTGTCAGTTCACCTCACTACATGGCCAGCCCAAGTCCATTCCTTTTTCTTTATTTGAACTATGGTATCTTCTACTCTAGTTTGTTCTCTGATCCAGGTAGTAGGTTTCCTGTCCGTCAGTGTTATTCCTAACATTATTCGTTCCATGGTCCGTTGAGCCGACCTAAGCGTTCTTTCTAATTGTTTAGTAAGGGGCCAAATTTTGGCTCCGTATATAATAACCGGCACTATGCACTGGTTGTAGATTTTTATTTTGAGTGACAGAGGTAGCTTACTTTTAATTATTTGGGAGTGCTTGCCAATTAAGTGCTCCCCAACCCATACCCGTTTTTCGCCGGATTTCTCTCTCGTGGTTGCCGCACTAACCATCTGTCAAATGTAGTTATATTCTTTTACTTTTTCTAGCGTTTCATTTCTGTTGTGTTGGTGCCCAGCGGAAGCGCATTCCGTTTCGGCGCCTCCCGACAGCGTGCCAGTCCGCGCCTCTCGACGGCGCCGCAAGGGGCCCTTTCCCTCGCCGACGCCGCCCCCGCCTCCGCGGTGCGATGGACAATGCGCGAGAGACGCTTTGGGGACCTTGCTGCAAAGCAGTCGCGAAAAGCCGCGTTCTTCTTGAGTGAATAAACCCTATTTTCAAGTGTGCCCGTGCGTCAGCTCGTCACTGACCGCGCGGACATAACAGTCGCGACGAGAAAGTGTTTGTGCGACCCACGTTGAAAGGCAGTGCTACGCAATGGCTACGCACGCATCAGGAATATTACCTGAGTTCAACGGCACCTCCTGGGGATCATGGTTTGGACGCCTTCAATTCTACTTTGAGGCCAACAACATCGTAGACCCCAGCAAGAAGAAGGCACACCTGCTCCCGCTGTGTGGGGAGGAGACGTACGACACCGTCTGCTCCTTAGTTCAGCCAAGCACACCAGCGGCAGTGGACTATACGACCACATCGTTGCGGCACTGCACAAGCACTACGACCCAAGGCCATCGGAAGTGTACAGCCGGGCCCGCTTTCAACGAAGGGACCAGATGGAGGGAGAAGCGGTCAGCGCCTACGTTGTAGCGCTGAAAAAACTGGCCGCCGATTGCAACTTCGGAACGCTGCCCACCACAACGGTAGCTACCGAACACCCAGTCGCCACGCCACCTGCGAACCCTACCATGCTACCACTGGACATTATGCTCCGTGACCGATTTGTGTGCGGACTGCGGGACGACTTCCTACAACAGCGCCTGTTTGCTGAGACCGACTTGACGTTCGCAAAGGCTTACGACATCGCCATTCGAGCGGAGAGTGCCGGCAAGCATGCAGCGTGACATCCGGAAGCCCACCGAGCCGGCATACCTCACAAATCACCAGCTCCAACCCCCCCCCCCCAGGCAAGTGGCGAAAAACCACCTAAGACGCAGCGCTGCTGGCGCTGTGACGATCAGCACAGCCCGCAGTCATGCAAGCTTCAAGGCGCAACGTGCCATTTTTGCAAGAAACGAGGTCACATTGAGAAGGCATGCATAACAAAGAACAAACAGCCGAGGGCACCCCATGAACGGCACAAGCACGTGAACGCCTGAGAGGCCATAACGCAGGCGGAGACGCACGGTAGTCTACCAGCATCACCGGCGCTGTACGACCTAAACACCGTTCTCAACCTACGCACGCAACCGAAGATCATGATCGACGTCACTGTGCATCACCAGCCGATCCACTTCGAGGTGGATTCCGGAGCAGCATGTACGCTCATTAGCGAACAGACGTACCACCAGACCTGGCGGCAGCATGCACCCATCTTGCTCGACGACGACACGCACCTGAGAACTTTGGTCAGAGCAGGCCTTGCCACTACTGGGAAGTGCCAACGTAGACGTTTCCTTCAACGGCACAACTTGCCAGCTACCACTACTTATCGTGCGAGGGGCCGGATCTAGCCTCTTGGGCCGAAATTGGTTCGACGCTCTTGGGATAACGATCGGAGGTATCAACCAGGCTACCAAGGACAATGTTCCCGAGCGACAGGATTTCGTGGAGCGACTTCAAAAGAAGTACGAAACGGTCTTCGCTAAGGATATTCCCGGTCACAACGGTCCTCTCATCAGTTTGGAGCTACATCAGGACGCCAGCCCCAAATTTCTCAAAGCCAGGCCAGTACCCTTTGCCACGCAGTCGGCGTACGACGAAGAGCTTCGCAAGCGCGAGCAGCAGGATGTCATTGAGCCGACGCAGCACTCAGACTGGGCCACACCACTTGTCGGAGTCAGAAAAAAAGACGGAACTCTACGTCTTTGTGGGGACTACAGGAGAACCGTAAACCTGGCAACGAAGGCTTCTGCTTACCCGCTACCAACGCCACAGGAGGTTTTCAGCACACTCCGTGGACGCCGAATTTTCAGCACGCTGGACCTGACCCAGGCGTACCAACAGCTGAAGGTGAGCGAAGAAACATCTGAATTGTTCACTATAAACACTACAAGGGGCCTCTACAGGGTTAAACGACTTCCGTTTGGAGTGGCAGCAGCCCCAGCAATTTTCCAGAAGTACATGGAGTCCACGCTTGTTGGAATTCAAGGAGTGTGCGTTTATCTGGATGATGTGATCATTAGCGGCTCATCAAGCGAAGAACACGCAGCACGCCTAGAGCTTGTACTTGACAGGCTAGCCAGCGCCAACTTGCGCTTAAGCATAGAGAAATGCTGTTTTGCAGTGCCCGAGGTAAAGTTCTTGGGGCACCTGATCAATGCTGAAGGCATTCATCCAACTGATGACAAGGTGCGTGCTATCAGTGAAACACCAGCACCAACCAACAAGCAGGAACTGCAGTCCTTTCTTGGGCTCATTACGTTCTACGATCGATTCCTAGGGCAGCGAGCGACTGTGGCTAAAGACCTGTACCACCTGTTACAAAATGATGTCCAATGGAGCTGGTCGCAACGCCACCAGAAGGCATTCGACGCGCTGAAGGACCTGCTCCGGCGGCGCGTAGTCCTCAGGCACTACGATGAAACGAAGCCCCTGCTCCTCGCCTGCGACGCATCGCCCACGGTGTGGGCGCAGTGCTCTCACAAGCCAACGATCAAGGCAGGGAAGCACCGATTGCTTTCGCTTCCCGCACCCTTTCAGCGGCAGAGCGCAACTACTCGCAACTGGATCGAGAAGGACTCGCAATAGTGTATGGAGCCATACATTTTCACCAGTACATTGCTGGCAGACACGTGGTCATAATTACAGATCACCGACCTCTTTTGGGTATTTTGGGCCCCCAGAAACAAATACCCCATACGCTGTCCCCCCGTATGACACGGTGGTGCATAAAAATGTCAGCGCACGACTACGAGCTCGTGCACCGCCCAGGAAAAAGACACCAGAACGCGGATGCATTGAGTCGTCTGCCGCTCGGCGAAACAATTGAGGATCCCCCACAAGTGGGCTGCGTGCTGATGTTTGAAGCTCTGCCTAACCCACCGCTAACGGCCGACACAGTCGCCGTAGCGACGCAAGAGGACCCGACGTTGTCGCAACTGACCGAGGCACTGCACCAAGGCCGCGTGCAGAAACTGACCGGAGAAAACTTCAACGCCTTTAAGAAAAGAGCAACGGAGTTGAGTCTGCATCGGGGCTGCATGGCACTCGGGTCACGAGTCGTTATCCCGCACGCACTACGCGAGCAAGCCATGGCGATCATTCATGCTGGGCATCGAGGAGTAGTAGCCATGAAAAGGTGCGGTCGCAGCTACATGTGGTGACCAGGAATTGACTACGACATCGAAACAGCTGCGCAAACTTGTCAAGCTTGCCAGGGAAACCAACAAGCCCAACCGAAAGCCCACATTCCTGATTGGGAGAAGCCAACAACTCCATGGCACACCCTGCACGTTGACTTTGCAGGCCCAATCGAAGGAACGACATTTGTAGTTGTGGTGGATGCCTACACAAAATGCCTAGAAGTTGTACAAATGAGTAGGCCAACATCTGCGGCAGTCATTGACGCCCTGCGCGCGTTGTTTGCAACGTTCGGACTACCTCAAAAGATAGTATCGGACAACGGCACGGCATTTGTGTCGGCAGAGATCAGGCGGTTCTACAAAGACAACGGCATCACAGCTGTGACATCCGCCCCGTACCACCCGGCAACGAACGGCCAAGCCGAACGCTACGTGGCCGAACTCAAGAGGGCACTTTCCAATTGGACGAGACAGGGTCATTACAGCGACGCTTGGCCCGCTTCCTTTTCAAGCAGCACACAACAGTGCAAAATACCACAGGCTAGAGTCACTAAATAAGGTTTAGAGTCACTAAGGCTAGAGTCACTAAATAACCTATTTAGTGACACTAAATAAACCCTATTTTCAAGTGTGCCCGAGCGTCAGCTCGTCACTGACCGCGCGGTCATAACAATTTCCTAAGCTGAAGAGGGCGTTTTTGGCATGCTTATTCCTTATTGCTTTAAATTTATTGATATTTATGTTAACCCCCACGGCCGTGCTTTCTGATTGTATAGTTCATCTCACAAGCTAGCTGCAGCACTGTGGAGGCTACATTGTTGTCCCCCTCAGGGCGCCTAACTCACCGCCAAGGAAGCGACAAAAGGCGCCGGGGCCGTGGGGTGCCACTTGCCGAGAGGGGAGAAGGGAGTGTCCTTTCAGGACCCCCTTCACGGCGGATTAGGCGCCCTCAGTGGGCGCACTATTGATAACAATGTAGCCTCCACAGTGCTGCAGCTAGGTTGTGAGATGAACTATAGTTCCTCAAGCATTTTTTGCGTGTGTTCGGCAGTCTCACTCAGCAAGGCTATGTCGTCCGCAAACCTCAAATGGCCCAAGTATTCCCCGTTTATCCCTAATCATATATGTTTTCCCGCCCAAGCTTTTTAAATACCTCCTCCAGAATAGTTTTGGCGAGATCGTATCTCCCTGTCGTACTCCCTTTCGGATTGGGGATTTATCGCTTTGCTTGTGGAGGGATATATCCTGCCCTCTGATTCCTTATATATGCCTTCTAGAAGTCTTATGTAGGTGTCCTCTATTCCCTGGTCTTTTAGTGCTTCTAGCACGGCTGCGATTAGTACGGAATAAAACGCTTTCTCATAGTCTATAACTGCCATGTAAAGGGGTTTAGTGTATTCTGCGGATTTTTCTATCACTTGATTGACAAAATGGATGTGATCCATGGTTGAGAACCCTTTCCTAAACCCAGCCTGCTTTCTGGGTTGTTTGAAATCCAGGCTGTCACCTATGCGGCCAACTATAACTTTGGTAAACAGTTATAGTCATAGGCCGCCTCCGCAAAGAAAATCCAAGCTGTCACCTATGCGGCTAACAGTTATAGGCCGCCGCTGAAAAGGGTAAATAAATAAAAAAGACGCATGTGTGATCCGGTGGGATTTATCCCGGGTCACCACAGCAGCAGCCCGATGCTCTAGCGACTGTGCTATCCCAGCACGTCTTTTTTTTCTCCGTTAATGCATAAAAAAATTAGCAAAACTCACACAAAACCATTAAGTCACAATATAAAAGCTTACAGACAGCGAAGAATAAGCGCATCAGTCAAACAAAAATCGGCACCATTTCAAAACTAAGGCAAGCAGACGCACGCATCCAAAAGATGCAGCCACTCCGGTGGACCAATCTGCGCAGCATAAACGCTCTTCACCAACGCTGCCTGTTCCCGAAAAATGCACTTGGTTGGCCGCATGCCGGCCAATGAGGCGGCACTTCCACAAGCTAAACAATCCTAGAAGAACAAAAACGTCATAAGGCACCTAATTAACATCTTGAAAAGGCAAGAAGCGAAGTGTGTTCGGAGTGATTTCAATGTCTTTTTTAAGAGGCCGTTGCAAAACATCCCAGAAAAACACTGCGTCACAGCGCGACACAAAACAGTGATCAATGGTCTCTGGTTGATTGCACAAGCGGCAATTGTCTGACCAAGGGATCCACATCTCTTTTTCGCGAAGCCATGTTTTCACTGGAAACGTTTTTTGTATTTGGCGGCACACACATACGCTTGACACGATCTGAAACATTGCTCGTGTGGTAACGCGCAACGGGAACAGGTGGCCCTTATCCAAATTGAGCTTGCGAAAGCAGTTGATCGGTTGTATGACTATGCTTTTATTCGCACTTTTGGAAGCGGATAATGTAGGTGATGCGCTGTATCGAGACATTCAGCTTTGCTAGAAACATAGCGCTACACAAATTGTCGTTAACCACGTTCTCTCGAAACCAGTTGAAATCAGGTCGTCTGTTAGTCAGGGCTGCCCTTTATCACCTCTTTGTTTTCACTGTACGTAGAGCCTCTTTGTTTTAGCATACAACAGAATCAAAGAGTACGTGGTTTATTATTATCATCCTGTGGCAGCGGACGCCAGGGTCCCCAGTCTTAGCATACAAAAGAGTCAAAAAGTGCGTGGTTATTCTTTATCATCCTGTGAAGTTGCAGTTCTTGCGTATGCTGATGATATAGACTCTGCACATTGTGAGCGTTAGAACGAAAGCTGTTGTCGCTGTCCCTTTCTTCTGAGCACATGCCCACTTGGGGGATTGTCCCGGAATCGGGAGCTTTGAGGGGATAATGTGTCCGCTTCGCAAAATTCACAAAACTGTGAATTGGAAGCGTAAAGGTTTGAGAATAGTATGTTCTGCGTGACAGATGAACGTTATGGCACGTGAGTAGAACAAGTGCACAGCAGTCCTGCAGACTACCCGATTCTAGGGAAGCCGTGGCGTGCGCCAGTCTACTTGCTGACTTTATTCCCGCAGCAACAAGAAGAAATGACAGCGAAGAGATGCAGACACGGTGTAGCAGAAAAGAAGCCGGTCGAAAAAAAATTATGCCAGAAGACGAAGAAACGAAAGCGAAGAGAAGAAAATATGACGTAGATAAGTTATTCACTTTCGCCGTCAAAGCACGTAATCAGACCTAAGTGACCTGGGGAAAGTTCTTGAAGCTCCAGGGTGTAAACATTGGTGATGTGCAGAGAGCTGCGCTTATGAAAAAAAAGGCTCCAGTCCACGCAGTGAAGGTGGTTGGAAAGCAAAGCTTTAAACGACACCCACAACAATTGCCTATGCGACGTCACTTGATTCACACATGTGGCTCTACAAAGAGTGAAACCAGAGATTCTGGCAGCCGTTACCTGGAATTCGTGGGGCGGCGTCCCGAACGCAGCAGCGTCGGCCACGGCCGGGATAGAGCGGCGGACGCCGTCGCTGTAGCCCAGCCATGGGTCGGCAGAAAGAAAACGGAGAGAGCGTCTTTCGAAGGGTGAGACAGCGAAACCTAGCCATCCTGATGTGCTAGCTCGGGGCTACCCCACCGCACGACACAAGAGCAGGCACCGAAACAATGCGGCATGTGAGCTTATTGCTTCCCATTTACACCGATTTAAATTAGTTAGTTTAGCAAGTTTGACAATTGCTAGAAAGCTGAGGAACTCTTATAATCGCTATTTATCAGAACCAGTTGCTCCTTTCGCGTTTTGCAAAACCTGTTAAAACACAACCGAATTGGTAGCGTTTCTCTAGCGGCAAGATGTCTGTACGTGGTCTCTAAATTTTGTTTTACCGCCCTGCAAACCAATCCTTAGCGTATCTTTGCCGTAAGACCACTTAATTTCGTCGGGTCCGGGTTACCCAGGGGGTGCTGTCGAACAAGTTAATCAAGCCGTGCGAAGGAAGCGCGCAATGGACGCGAAGCTGCGTCAAAACAGGCCCAAAACAACCGTCGCTAAAGCAGAGGACAAAGCCGACGGAATGGTTGGCCACAGGGAACTATGGGTAATAGAACGCGTTCGCCGCGCCATCTACACTGTGCTCCACGAGTGAAAACCGCCCTCCCCCTCTTCAGCTGCGTTAGGAGTTTCTTGTCCTGCAATCCGGAAGGAACCGTTGGCTGGTAGAGGTAGAAAGCTTTGCTTTAAAATGGAAATATATAGCGAGGCTATTGGCGGTATCATGCAAATTACAGGCAATGAGTTCGCCGACCTCACAGTTCGAGGTTTGACTAATCGAGCACCCACGATGGAAGATGAGCCCCGGCATGCCCATCTCTTCTAATCTTGTATGGGGACATCACTTTATACTATCGCCTGAGTCGACACATCCTCCATCCACCTCGACCAAGTCTCTACCCAGGCCAGGCACGGGCCTTTCGGACCCTACAAACGAACCCGCACCGCGCAACTCTCAGTTTTCCCCGACCTCCTCCTCTCCACTGTGTCGCCACTGCGGAGACACGGGCGCAGTCTGTCATATGGTAAGTGGTTGTCCCAGTCCACCCCTTCCTCCACTAACTTAGCTTCGGGAGCGTGCCCTCGCCGTCCAATGGCAGCTGCAGGGGTAGCCGCAGCGGGGAGCAATGGAGTCCTGGAATGAGGAAGCCACCCAGAGGAAATCCTTCAACGCCATGCACACACAGAAATAAAGATGTCTATTCTCTCTCTCTCCCTAGCGGATTAAGTTCGAGAATACCCGTGATATGGAGTGGTACAGCGTGGCGAGATAGCGACTTTGTTGAAACGTGACATTAGACAAGTAGGGGGATTATATTTTCACAACGGACACGTTTAGAACCATGTGGCCTTGCAGCATTACGTTAATCTTGGAGGGCCTCTTCATCTGCGCTGCTCCATTAAATAAAGGAACATAGGCCACATAGTATCACTGCATATTCGGACAGCGGCGGCTGCGCATTCAACTTATAGGTTTAAATGGTTTCGATAATTTGAATGAGCGCTGTGTGAGAGAGTCACGCTCGTGATAGAACCATTAGCCGGAGCAGGACGGGGGGGGGGGGGGGGGGGGGGGGGGAGGGGGGGTGTTGAGGACGCGCGCTGCTGGCATGTTGTATCCCAGAAGGGACAAAGTTCGACCGACAATCCTTTTAAGTGCAGAACACTTTATGGGCTCGCCTTGTCTGTCGTCGTAGCTCGCTAACGGTCGATGTCAAGCGACTGCCGGAATCAGGCGGCGCAGCGAGATAACAGACCCATGTAGAGCCTTAAAGAAAATTTATTAATCGCCGATACAAAGACCCGCTGTGCTAAATACTACACGGGTCGCCTAAACCATACACACTGCATGTATCACTTCACTCACTACACCACTCACTACACACACAGTTCACTCCACAGTTCTCCATATATAGTTCACTATAGTTCATATCACAAGCTAGCTGCAGCGCTGTGGAGGCTACATTGTTATCCCCCTCCTCACCGCGAAGGAAACGACAAAAGGCGCTGGGGCCGTGCGGTGCCACTTGCCGAGAGGGGAGAAGGGAGTGTCCTTTCAGGACCCTTTCACGGCGGATTAGGCGCCCTCTGTGGGCGCAGTATTGACAACAATGTAGCCTCCACAGTGCTGCAGCTAGCTCGTGATATGAACTATAGTACACACACTATTTAAAGCACAATTACTCTGAAAGATCACTGTAGATCACATCCTCGAAAGTTCACGACAATACGTCAAGATCAATACAACAGTCAATAGGGTAGAATAGACACTTCTATTGTTTGTTTACCACACGGATAAACCTAGTGGACCACCGCTGAAGGAACTGCTCTTCCCCCAGCGCGGCGAGCTCAGCCTCCAGGTGATCGAATAGACGCGAGCGCATTTTTGGAAGCATTGGAAACATGCACTTTTGCGGCCGCACTCTGAGAGCCGCAAAGCCGCGCCTTTTCCAGATGATCTGGGCACCAACGCACAGTAAAAACAGAACAAATGCGTCGCGCGACTTTGTGCGTGCGTCGAGTTTGTGTCCAAACATCCGAGATAACAATTTCCAGTAGGTCTTTGCAACCTGGCAATCGAACATCGCATGCTGCAGGGTTTCACGCTGCCCGCACTGTGGGCACCTGTTGGAGGGTGCCACACCCCATGCTGCGATGCGGTCTGCCGTGGGCAGGACCCCCCAGCCGCGTTGCCAGCTGAAATCTCTGACGTGGGCCGGTAAAAATGAGGCCGTCAGCTGCTTCCACCTTACCGCTCTGCTCTTTCGGAGCTGGTCCTGAGTGAGTGCGTCACTGCGAGGGTTTCGCAAATTTTACTCGGCGGTGTGTTCAGGACGTCAATGTCAGGGAGTTGCGTTCTCAAATTTCTGAACGACTTTATGACGTGCTTATAAAACGGGGGTGGCTGCTCGGCTGACGGTCCTACCCGCACATTATCAAAAAACAATGCTCGGTCAGTGCCAAGGAAGAACTCACAGAGCTTTCGCCCCGGGTATTCCTCATCACTCGCTAGGTTGAACAAGTTACTTATTGCGAGGAGACTACTCATGGTTTCTAAACAGGGGATACTGAAACCGCCCATGCTGCTTGGAAGTCGCAAGCATGTGCGGGCCACTTTTTCAGTTTTTCCACCCCAGAACAAGGAGCCGAGCATAGTTCCCAGTTTCCCGAGTACATGCCGGGGTGGCCGCGCCACCCTCGCTACGTAGTAGTAGGCTGCCGACACACAGGCTTTTATCACATAGCTGCGCTCCTGCAAACAAAGGTCGAAGGATGCAGCTACCGCTAGCCGCGCCTCCGCCTTTCCTTTCAACTGCCTCCAGGTCTCATTCGCCACTTCGCCCGACGCGCGAAAGACAACCCCCAACACTTTCACTCGTGCAACCCATTCAATGCCGCCAGGCAGGTTCGACGCGAACGCGCCAAAGCGGAGCGCCTTGCTTTTCCCCCTGTTCAGCTGAGCACCAGACAACTCGCTGTACTCCGTGAAAAGCCGTAAAAACGCTGCGTAACTGTCTTCGTCTCTTAAGAACAGGGAAACGTCGTCCGCGTACGCCGAGACCTTGACCTGGCCCTGGCCAGGCAACGGGAAGCCGCGTATCGCAGGGGAGTCAATTGTTCGACGCAAAAGCGGATCAAGGCATAGGGCGAAGAGGAGGGGCGACAGCGGGCAACCCTGTCTTATTCCACGAGTGACGGGGAAGGGTTCAGTGAGCTGCCCGTTCACAAAAAGCTGCGATGTCACGTCCGTGTACAGTGCCCCCAACCTTGCCACGCAGTCCCGAGGAAAGCCGAAGTTTTCCAGAACGGCGAGCAAGTATATACTGGTGCTCGACCTGATCGAAGGCTTTCGCCTGATCGACGGAGACAAAACAGCCGGAGATGCCCGTCCGCGTGGCGAAGGTGAAAAGGTCTCTAGTTAGTGTCAGAACCGAGAGACTTCAAGAAAATTTATTAATCGCCGATACAAAGACCCGCTGTGCTAAATACTACACGGGTCGCCTAAACCATACACACTGCATGTATCACTTCACTTACTACACCACTCACTACACACACAGTTCACTCCACAGTTCCACACACTATTAGAAGCACGAGAGACTGGTGCACCGTCTTCAGGGAGTCACGCTGAGGCTTCGAAAAAAACCACGCCGTCAAAAAACCACGTCATAACTGTTGGAACCTCGTGAACCGCTGGCGCTTGTATACTTCTCCCCGTTGTTTAGCGCAAAGAAAACATCAGGTACATTTCAGGCAAAATCTGTGTGTATAACCGGCATCTCCCGCGTTCATTTAGTTAGGAATGCTCGTTGGATTGGTTTTCACGATAGTAAGCGAAAAAAGCGGCCGCGCAAGAAAAAAAATGGCGCTTTCGAAATGCTGTAGAAAGGCTACAGCCGCGCAAGAAAAAAATGGCGCGCTCGAAATGACGCAGAAAGGCTCCAGCCACACAAGAAAAAAATTACGCGTGCGAAATGACGCAAAACCGCTCTGGACAGCACACGAAATTAAAGCAAGTACAAAAATAACACAACTCCCGCTGGCGCAGTTTCAGGCAGGGGGCGCGCGAGCACTGAGAAGTCTGGAAATTTGAATTGAATATTCATCAACAGAGGAGCCGTGGAAAGGAGTGAGACAGGGCGGCGAAGAGCGTGATGGGTGGTAGCAGTGAGCGGATAACGGCGCCACCACCCATTATGGCGAATCACTGCTCTGCACTTCCGACAGCTTTCACATTGAGTGGAGCGTCTTTGTTTTCCTTGAGCCGGATGGTGCGTTCGACCCCGTGGTAACGCGTTCCTTTGGGGCACTTTCGTTCTGTTCTGTAGTTGTCGCGACACGTTGAGAGTTTAATTTTGCTTTTGCTTGTTTAGTTTAGCATATGTTTTCAAAACCGTCACTGAGTGAGCGCGTGGGGTCGTAACGACTATTGAAAGAGTGTTTGGATCACGTGTCGATTTATGCACACCCATGAATCGTTAATGTTATGAGGTATAGGTATACGAGGCCGAAAGTGCGTAATTTTTACGTCATTTCTCATTCTCGGTTCTGCCCCGCTTGGAGGCGAGGACTTGCTACCAAAACCAAGGTGTTTGGAAGTTACGAAGGAAGGAGAAGAGGGAGTCACGCCTGATGCGGGCTCTGATCGAACTCTGAGCGGATATGTCTTCATTTGCAAATACCTTCAAGTAAACTGAAAATTTTGGAGGAGACCGTCATCTGTCAGGGGTCATTGTTCAACCACCCATCATCGAGCCTGCCTCCTGGTCACATCGCTATTTTAACTCTAAAAGGAAGTTGTTTGTTTATTAATCTAAGGAGCATCATGGCAAACTTGTAATAAAATAAACGGTTGGTTACAGATATAATCAACTGGCCTTGTATAGGAGCGTTAAACGATCCTAAAAAGAACTTTAATGATACGTTATGCTTAATAATCAACACCTTTTAACCGAAAAAAAATTGGACGAAGGACGTGAAGGACAGGGACAGGATAGCGCTTGTCCCTGTCCTTCACGTCCATCGTCAAATGTTTTTTCGCCCTTGGAGGTGTTGATCATGGAGTACTAACTATATATCTCGAAATCACACGTTGTTAAATTATGCTTTGTTTAAATGTTTTGAACTGAATGGCAATGAGATTGTACGTGTTTGCCGAGGCCGTGATGCCTGAATTTATGCGGGTATGAATGAATGAAAAACGAAGTGACAGCCAAATGGGAGATTAGCAGTAATTTCTAGCCTTGATTAGCAGGGGACATGAACATGAACAGTTAGCCATCAAAACATCATCGTCATCTTCCTCATCCTGACACGCAGCTAAACGTGAAAAGAACGAAGTGCGCGTGACGCAATCTAGGAAAGCCCCGTGGTCTGTTCTTCCGCAAAGCAGCGGCGCTCCCGGCCCTCTGAGGAAGCCACTCAGCTTCCCTAGCAAAGGCACGCTTAACTTGTACCACGTGGTTGATAGCTTACTCCAAGCATCGTTACCCTCGTTACCCACGGGCGGGACAGTCTCCATGTCGGATTCTCCACCGCCGGAAGCGGCCGCTGGCGACGTGTCGCGTTTAGACCGCCGGGAAGTAGCCCGAGACGAAGTCATGCAGGAGCAAAACCGTGCATCACCATCACATGAGGGCTACACATCCTGGCCAGGCGCTGGTGGTGGCGACGATTTGCAGCAACCGTGGTCAATGGATCATCTGTCACCGATGGACGCTCGGCGCACCAGCCATACAGCGATTCCCAGCGAACTTCGCGACTCGAGGCCACAATCATTGGTTTGCGTGTGGTTGTCACCAAGTGCCCCATTCATAATGCAGCAGGGCATTTCGCTTCCGCCTTCGCATCTGCAATCATCTGTTCATCTATCTGGCAACCTTGCAAGTCATGACGTGCCCAGCGGGGCTGGCGGAATGGGAACGTCTTCTACAAATGTCCGTGTCATGATTGATGTGGACTTGCATCCCTCTGTGGGTCCATTCGGCGATGTAAGTGTCGAGCAAGACTCGCCGCCGACTGTAACCGCTGTTAGCCGACTCTTTCCCTTGACAGTGAATATAACAGCTCCTCCACAGCCCATTCCTGCTGGCAGCAGAACCAGCATTGACAGCGACGAACTTATGCCCTTGCTTGCCCCCTATTGCTCTCAAAGTACCCTGGGTGCCCAAGCGTCCCTTCAGGACGGCCATCTTGAAGAAACCGTACATGCTGGACCGTCAGGTGCACACCAATGTTTCTCGTCGTCACACTGTCAAGAAGCCGAGCAGGTGTGTCCTTCGGAATGTGAGCAAAATGAGGAGGCCCGCATTTGTATTGTACCTCGCCGTTGTACCAAAAAAGCAGCCCTGGGCCCGAGGTCTGAGGCGCAGTTACCCACACATGACGACGTGTCGAGACGTGGTGACGAGTCGCATCAAGAGCACTCATCGTGTCCTTTTCCAATGATCGAAGATTGGTTCGGCAGCCAAGCGAGCCCCAGCGACCGAGCCCCTGTCTTCGTACCCCAGCCGGCCAGCTTGGACGCCCCACAGGGGGACACCACGCCGCCGAACTTCGGGTTGGGAGAAGAGGATATTTCGCTTCGCGACTTGTTGTTCGGTAAGAGGATGCAAGGAGGCCTGCCTCGCTCTCAGATTGAAGACCTGGTGACCTACCAATTCAAACCGGAGACACACGACGAAGTGGTCTGCGCGGTGTGCCAGGAAAAGTTTGAACCTGAGCAGCTCGTGCGGGTGCTTCATTGCGGCCACGAGTTCCACGCTTCTTGTGTGGACCAGTGGCTTGAAGATAACTATAGGTGTCCCCTCTGCCGCAAGGACGCAACCGGAGCAGGCCCCTCATCGGCGCCAATCTAATGAAGTCCCGCTTCCGGGACATTTACGCTGTTCATATCATCCCTCATCAGTCTTCATCACTCCTCAGCCCCACTCCGACATCCCACGTAGCGCTTTCTTCCAGATTACGCCCAGTGCCCTGCTCCAATACTGCCGTTCTCCCGGCGGCAGCCGCGATACCCATGCCGATGTAACGCCATTCTTCTCGTCATCATCTGTGGCCTTAGTGGCATCATGGGACGCCTCTTCATAAACTTCACTTTGACCTTCCGTAAACTTCACCTTTGCTTCGTTCAATGGACCACTGGGACCGCTGTTCACAGCTCCCTCTACCGGTGTTCATCATCGGCCACTGTTCCCCACGTGCCACTACTCATGCTTTGGCTCAGACTGGCGGCTACGTCTGCCACAGTGTCCCCCCCCCCCCCCCCCCATGGACAGCTCCTGAATGCACTGCACAGGCCAGAGACGCCTCAGACTTGCAAGACGCCTGACTTCTGGCTCTTCCTTACGCCGCACGGTTTCTGTGCCGACTCTCCATTTTCCCGCCTTATTCTATCACACCTGCAGAGGTCAGCCTTGCGGCAACGGTGACAATAGGTGACCCATTGACACTGCTGGATTCTATCAGCAAGTTAACGAATATGGTTTGTTCCCCATAAGAGCCCCTAGGAGCACCCCTGAAATAGCGGCGTGTCACGCATAAGCACTTGAGCATGTCTCTTGGGAGTATTAATAGGTGCCACATTGCTTGGATAGGGAATTGACGGCCATAATGGCGTCGGAGACAGTAAGTGCAGTGTGGATTGAAGTAGTACTTCCGTATCGCTCGTGTATTGCGGTCCTCGTGGGTGGTGTTCTGCTCCCAATCGACGCCGGTCATGCTTGGGATGATGGCCTTCCAGTCCAGTTTCCGTTTCCCCAAGGCTCCTGCCGTTGGCCTACCGTTCTGCGGCACCCACTCCTTCCGCACGTCATTCTTTGCAAACACGGCCTGGAACCGGAAGTGCCATCCGTGAAGCGTTCGAGCCATCCTGCACATCGCGCGGCCATGCAAGATCCAGC
>NW_027526203.1:443403103-443489402 GCF_048455015.1 Haemaphysalis longicornis | reverse complement strand
CCATGCAAGATCCAGCAGCAGGGGCGCTTTTCTGAGTCGGGACAGATCATGCCGAATTAAGATGGCGCGTAGACTTCTTGCTGGGTGCATTTGTGTTTAGTCTGCTTCCACAGCGTCCTTTGTGCCCGGATGACGTCCTTTTGTGCTGCAGAGCCAGGCACGTCTGCCTGTTTCCACACATCAACCGGGTAGCCCCTCTTCACCAAAAGAACAGTCTGCCTCCCTGCACACCTCCTTCCGCCCTCCCAATTCTCCCCACCGCTGTTTAGTCAGTCTCCACGGGGAGGAGGATATATGTGAAGGCGCCGCACTTCCACCATGGACGAAGCCCTTGGATTTCGCCGGCTGCAAGCAGTGGGCCACACGAATTGCAATGGAGCGGGTACGTTCGTTGAGGTAAACAGCGGTCACCGACAGACACCTTGAATATGGTACCCTACTGCCTCTGCAACTGAAATAAGTGAAGAAAGTTATGTCGTGCAAATCAGTATATTTGTTTCCCATGCCGCAGAAAATTCGCGCTCATTTCATTCGCAAAGCTCTGTTGAAATCAGCGCCTGATTTCTGTTCCTCATGAGCGTCCATGCTCTTGGCGCTGTAAGGTTATTTCCACAACGGACAGTTTCAGAGTCAGTGGTCTTGCATCGTGCTTACGGCAGCCTGTGAGGACCTCTATATCTGCGCTGCTCCATCGGGTCATAAATCGTCGCAGGCAATGCGGGCTACGAGCGCCCAGGCAGGGACGTACAGGAGTTCATCGTTGCATATTTGGACACTGGTGGCTGTGCTTTCAATTTAACACCAAAACATGCGCTGAAGGCTAAACATATTCATGTCTTGTAACTTATCGATCCCATCTTTCTCAGACTCTCACGTTTCATCTGTGTCAAACGGTCCCTTTTTTGTTTGGAAGTGAACAATTAAACCGGGCATTTCTTTCCATTTTGTATTTCAATCTTTCTTGACGTTAAAAAAAAAAGCTTCATAAAGCTATTGCCAGCTGGCCGAGAGCCCTTACAGAAGACCGACCTGCTCCTGTTTAGAAAGTGTAGAAGACACCCATGTAAACCATTTGACTGCGCGTAAGTTGAAGCCTTTCACTGTAATGGAAAATGACTGAAAACTAATGGCGTGTGTCAATCAAGCAGCCAGCTTTGTGAGGTAATAAAGCAGCCACGCACGTTTACGTTAGTGATATGGCCCTGCCTTATTTTATTTCAGAAAAATGCATAAACGAGCTCCACCGGTCACCTTGTAGCATTCATGCTTTGCGTGGTCACAAGCCGTACGGGAAAAATAGCGAGGCAGAGATAAAGGGTCTTACGTTTCTCTAATTTTCTGCGTTGATACGCTATTGCTGCCGCAAGTGGTGTATTGTTGTTTGTGGCACCATAATCTCCTAATTCACCCGCATACAGCTTTAATGCAAAGCAGTTGCAAACGTCGTCACATGCCGGGTGACCCATGCATTTTAACGGACATTTTTCTTCAAATCCCCTCTGGCGCCGACGATGATCCCTACCGCAATCAGACTTCGAAAATATAAGCGATTCTCGAACGATAATACCTCAAGACTCTATGGTCACTGCACCTTCCTCCCCAACCTAGTAGGAGCACCAGAAATTTTTGTTCTTCACCAACACCTCTACTGCACCAGAGACCACTTGAAAAGGGTATTACCCCCAAAACACTCCTACCCCCAACCGGTGACAGTCGACCTTTGGGAAAGCATGTTGTTGGGCTAGTTGGTTCATATTCATACTAAAAACTGCGCATTCGGACGGGACAAGGATGATGGCACACAACCTCAAAAATATGGCTGACAGGAACAAAGTGCCGGTCGTTTTTTCTGAGCCTAACAAGTTGGCTAGCCTGTGCCCCAAGATCCTGAAAGGAATGGAACAGACACCAGGTTGCCTAAAACGACATGCGACGCCATACGTGAAATGCGCAACCGGCGTGGTGTACATGATCCCGCTCACATGCGGGCGGGTATACATCGGACAAACGGGCCGCTGTCTTAACGACCGTTTAAGGGAACACCAGTTGAATATGCGTAATAAAACGGGATTACACCTTCCGCACCATTGCATGGCTTGTGAAAGCAAATCATGCGAGCCAGTTTTGACTCAGACGAAGTTGCTGAGAAAAAGTAGAGAACTGGTGGCAAGGGAATTAATCGAGGCCCTCTTCATTCGAAAGCATGGCGAACAGTGCGTAAGTGAACCATCCATATCTATGAATGGAAATAAATATGAATTTCTAAACCGTTATATCATGTGATAAAGGTGGTGACATGTGTGCGCATGTGCTGGTGTGGGTATATTAGCATGCTCCATTTTTCAATAAACTAGTTCTGAGTCTGCGCCCGTCCTGTGACTTCTTTTCCTTGTCCCGTCCGGATGCGCAGTTTTTAGTATGAGTATTACCTTTGGGACTGCGCCCAATTTTCTCGCTGCCACACATTCACCCCTCTGTACCATGACAACACAACTCACATCGATCCAACAACCCTACCGACCGACACCCTATTCAACACAATCGTCCATGCACAGAAAAGTGGCCTCGTACCAGCAATTTAGACGTGCTCTGCACCCCAAATTGTGCCCGTATTTCATTTTTCAATGGAGGAGGCATAAAGCTTTCCCCCACTAAAGACGACCACCTTACGGGCTGAAACTACTGGAACTAAATCTTTCGTATCCAACTTCCATGCTCCCGATGGTCACTGGCCACTGGACTTCCCTCTTAATAAAGCTCGCCACCACCAGCAACCTCCCCATTCACGAGATAGATAATTCAATTTCCATAGAAGAGAGGGTACATTTCGTTAAATATACGGACGACAGTCCCAAATCTTCACGGCTCACCGGGTCTTCGGTGAGCAACAAAAATACACGAAGGCAGTGAGCAAGCAAAGAGTTCGCATAATTAATAACGTGAGCAAAAGCCGGATATAAGTCAAGCAATCTGTACAAGGCAATAATGAAATTTAAAGAAACTGCAAATACGTCCAGAACATTTTAGTAATTCATGTTATATGCCCTTACGGTACGAACAAACGGCCAAAGGGCCTGCAGTGCGAAAAAACGACTAATTCTCCAAATGAAAATCAAAATTCAAGCAATGGCAATTGTTGAATGTTGAATGCAAGGGCAAAGTGTCAAAAGTCTGCAAAATTAGCACTCCTGTTTTCGTTATTACTGTAAAGTACCGATAATAAAAATTTATTTGGAAGGCAAAACTTGTAGGGTTAGCATGCATAGCGCGAAGACGCACTATCGATGAAGACAAATTAAGGTTGTCTTTAATAAGCTTAGAGAGCATACGGTAATGTCGTAATGCAATCAACAATTGATTGATAACATAATAAACTGGCGTTGCAGTAACGTTCAACTATCAGATAACTATTTGTAATAATGGGTAACACTTGGTTTTAAATATGTTGGATTGAGAGCGAATGGCATTAGGAAGGGTTGCTCCATGCAATAGTATTTATGTGTGAATAAAAACAAGGCAACCATAAGCTGACACCAGAGGAGTAATTTCTAGCCTTAATTACAAGGTAACATGAGCACTAACAGTAAAAATCCATTAAGACGTCATCATCCCCATGAAACGTAGCTAAAGGTGAAAAGGACGAAGTGTGCGAGGCGCTGTCTGGTGCATCCTCGAGTGCTTACTTGGAGATTGCCAACGCCAGGAATGCTTTGCCATCGGATTCGTCGGCAGGCCGGTTCCGTGATTCTGGCGTCGCGAAAGATTCATCGTCAACTAGGAGCCCTGCCTCCCGAGTCTACCTTTGCACAGTGAATATCGCTGCTCCCTCAAAGCCTCAGGTGGTCGCAGCAGCAGCGTTGCCAGCGGCGGATGGCCCCGTTCGCGGGAAGCTTCAGCACTGCACACCCAGACCGAATTGATAGAACGTGCTGGGCCATCAAGTGCGCACCCATAAGTTTCGAGAAAGGGAAGAGGAATGTCCTTCGAAATTTTTGCGAAGTAAGGACGCTCCAGACGCCCCCTCCCCCCCTAGTCATTACTGACCATACAGCACAAGACACTCTGTCTGAGGCAAGGTTATCAGCTTAGCAGGACATGGCAGACCAGGCGCAACTTGGACACTTGAGAAATAAAGGGCGGGGTTCTGACGAGCCACAGATGGGCACCACTCGCACCTCGTCGAGCTTCGGCTCGACACAAGTCGAACATCACCACGCCTTTTCTGTCCTTTCTGAGATGATGAATGGCATGGCACTTGGCTTGCACCGGTCCGAGATTGAGAACCTCCCGGCCTACAGCTTCAACCCGGAGGAGAGTTACTAGGACGAGGTCATATGCTTGATGTGCAAGTAACCGTTTGGTGCTCTGGACATGGTGCGGAATCGTAGCCATGAATTCCATGTATCAGGTGTCGACAAATGGCTACAGGTGAACAGCACCTGCCCCGTTTTCCGGATGAACGCCTCAGATGGATGAACACCATCCCTGAATGAGGACGCGTTCAAAGGGGGCAAGCCCCCACCTTGCTCTTTGCCCCGCAGTCATTACCATGACCAGAGGTAAATAAAACTGTGCTGAAGCTTTTAATGTTTGCATCACGCATCTTTATGGTGCCTTGGAAAAGCTACTATTCTTTGCGTCCGCGTAACATTGCAAGCGCTTGAAGTGAGTGGAATTCTAGCTCCATACCGCAAAAAAGCTTTATCGTGCTTCAGTCCAGTTCAGCACCCTGTTGCTGCATGTAGTTTCCCCGTTTCTTGTAAATCAAGTTTTAAAAGGTTTTCAGAAATAAATAGTAGCTTGGAGACCCATGAAAAGTTTATACACGCGTTTCAATAACTCCAAAGCGAACTGATAGTGCGAATACCTACTCCAATATTTGGTGCGTAAAAGCATAGTTGCAGGAACATATGAAGGATGAAAAGGCCGAAAAATGGTCTCGGCGAATGTCAATAAAACTCAATAAAAACGGAAACCATGAGCCATATGTGAAAGTAGATGACCAGGGAAGCTTAATTCTTACCACAGGGCATGCAAGTCGCACAGAATTCAGGTGAGAGAATTGAGCAAATTTAATTTCTATAGCTTGTTAAAGGCGATCACCCCTAAGAAAGAAAAGCACATACACGCACACACTTTTATACTGAATCACTGATCTTGAAAATGGGGCCTACTGGTAGCTGATTTCCTCAACAAGCATGTTTAAGTGCTGAGACGTATAAGCTTGAGGTCTAAGTCGTGTTTCCATCTTGAAAATTACGCCTATTAACTAATTTACTCAAGATGAATATCTAAGTGATGATATGGATAAGCTTGAGGTCCAAATCATATTTTCCACGCCATACCATGGTGGTTACCGTGTGCTAATATCACACGCACTGGTGCGTTCGTTTTCCAACGCCTCGCGGTTCAAGGATACGTTCAGTCTCAAGGGTTTCTGTTCTCGGACATCACAAAATCACGAAAATCTAGCCATATAACCTTCGCTTTTAAATTTACTATGCGTTAATCCCGGCCAAGAAAGATCTTAAGGTTGGATCTCCAAGAATGCGAGTGCTCATCATCTCTATCCCTTGCGAACTTGAAACACGAAAATTCACGACGTTTCGGGTATGCCACTCGCACACTGTGGCAACCGTGCTTTGCATTTTTACTACCTCAGTGGTCACATTTGCCTGTTGCTCCTTTAGCTGTCCACCAGTATCAGCGTTTCGCCGTCGCTATTGCCATCCCGCCCTCTTTACATAGATCGTATATAGAACGTATATAAAACGTATTCTCGGCACTATATATATACACTCGCTTGCAATGTTCCGCGTGTACGCCGGAAGGAAGGAGGCTTGAGTATGGACTGGGCTATACTGGCAAAACATTTATTGTAGCTCCATTTTGCATGGCTAAGCGGGGCACGGAAATCCGCCAACAAGGCAAAGCTGCAGCAGGTAAAAAAATGCTGCGAGGAGAGTAAAAAATAAAAATAAAACGAAAGCGATGAGAGAGAGATGCAAGCACAAAGAAGCAATAAAGAAGTTTCTGATAGGTGTCTCCAGGGGAAGCTATGATGATTTCGCATTCAATGGACCTGTAGGCAGGGCTAAATGGCCCGGGGAATTTCTATAGGAGAAGGGGCCAGGAAAAGAAACAACACATGGGCGAGCAGCCATGCGGTGAGCCAACACGGAAGGACGAGCTTAGCGGGACTTGTTTCCTTTCTGATATGCCGCCACAAGCGACAACGATGATGTGCGCGCGGGAAAGGCACTGGGTATGTGGCGCGAGCGCGCTTCACGCGTCGAACGCTGGCCACTGCTCTCTCCGACGCCCGAGCCACTGCCCATGTTCCTGCCTCTTGAGTTTTATTAAATCGTCGGCAGCCATCCATGCTGTGCGGACGCAACACTTTCACAAGAATCAGCAAAAGTGTGGGCCACCTGAGGCAAGCTCATTGAAAGTAGGTACACCCCCTCCGAGTAGTCTTTAAGCTAAAGAAAGTTCCCTATCCTGTGATCTACTGTTTGCCTTAAGGTGTACGAAGCCTCTTCGTTGTTCTATCATCATATACTGCTTTATTCAGAGTGCGAAGAAAAATCGGAATATTTTGCGCCAATATCATAAAATTATTGTGTCACCATTCTCTCGATATTTTTAGGTGCGTGGAGATAAAAATCGGCTTCTAAATTGAATTTTAAGTCCAGTTTGAACACTATGTTTCCCGGCAGTTATTGGTCGGTTTAATGTTCTTGTTGTCTCGCGACAACAGTCCTCGATGACCTTAGAGCGGCACTTTCGTATACCCACTGAATGTGTTTATTGCTCCCGATACGGCACGCTGCAGAATGCATATTCTGTAATCAATGAGGCACTCTCCGCAATATCATTGTGGACTGCAAGGAAAACACCGATGTACCACCCTTCCAAATCCTTCTTCACCTGAGCAATGGGAGATACTATTGACCAGGGGACGCCTGCGCACTCCCTGTAACCCGGATATACGACGGCGCGGTTGACACATGTCTTTGAAATAACAATCCACTCCTGCCTCTGCAGCTCAATAACCTCTCTCCCTCTATCTCTCTCTCTCTCTAACTCTCACTCGCTCGCTCACTTTCGGTGGCCTTGCCTTTTCAAGGCTAGCTGCAGAAATGCGTGTTTCTCGCTTTTTGTTTTCTTTGGCCGGTCGACAAAAGGCGTCACTTGATCACAAACCAGTGGGCCAATACTCTCGTGTAATTCAATGTTCGAAGATGGACGTAAAATGTCAATTGCCTGGGAAGTAACCAACGAGCCCTCAACAGCTTGTCGGAGGTAAAGTTATGTAGTTGTTGCTGTGCGCGTGTAGACAATGAAGTTCCTTTGACTGAAACTAGTTTGTCCAGTAAACAACATTTCTAATGCGTAAGCACTATTTGGCGAGAACCTCAGAAATAACTGAGGGCAAAGGGGGAAAGGTACCGCCTTAATCTGCACAAGAATACGCTATTGGCGAAGTTAGGGAATTTAATCGTCGATGAAGAAGGGTTGAGACAAAAACATGCCGTGGACAAATCGGGGCGCTATATAGGTTTTGCTTTTCCTTCTTGGGATCCTGGAGTGACGTGCTGGGGGAAGTGCTGGCGGGAGATTTTAACGTGGGCGTCTCACGGCCGGATGCGACCTGCAGACTGCTTTCCTAAGAGGTCGAGCGGTCTGGGTTGGTCTGTTTGTTACACACCCAGTAAGATGCTTTCGACACAGTATGGAAACAAACTGCCCCATGTTCTTTTTCCGCTAGAGTAATACTGTAGTTCTTCCAAGTTTCACTCAACTAATTAGCTAGCAATTACGCTCAATTGCCAATTACAGACAAACGTGCTTCGTTTCGTGCACTCCTTGGTCTGCGCCCAGCTTCGCCGGTCATGCGCCTTGGACGAGTCGAAGGGCACTGAATTTTTGTTTTATTTCTGACACACGCTATGCAACGCATCGGAACCACTGGGAATTCACGAGCGGTGTTTCTGGTACGCCAGCTTTTCGCTTCGTGAGCCGCCAAATCTTTTGCATGAAAATTCGCTGTGTCTTGTATATATATCATCCGACGCCGTAATAAATGCTTAGCGTTTGCACTCGTGACCAACGCAGGAAACGGGAAGGAATTGGGAGGAGGATGGTACAGCCTCGCTACCCCGTTTGCATGAAGTTGTTTCTGCCCAATCTGTGTCCCCTGCGATGTCTAGTCAGGCTGCATTACCTTCTGGAGGGTCATTCACGAAAACTATACAATAGTTTTAAAGCGAAGCCTCCTGATGGTGTTTGTCGCATCAAAAATGCACTGCAAGCAAGCCCACTTTGTCTGGAGATGATGATGATGATGATATTAAGGGCAGTGAAAGAAAAAACGCTCCCGTTGGTCGGAATCCAACCTGGGGCCCTCGCGTTATGAAGCCGACGTCTGTACGATTGCGTCACTCTGGCACGGGCAAAGCAGATTAGGTTCGGCGAGGGGTGCATGGGCGTGAAAAATTAGCCAGAAAAATCATGCACCCATGCGCCTTACGACGACAGTGGTTGAACGAGAAGCTTTCTTCGTGCGAAATCAAATGGGGAAGGGTAAAAGCCAAAGCTGCTGCGATCACAAGCCCGAATCACGCGCGAGTCAAAGTAAAAGCTCAGCGAGTCAAACTCCAAATCGTCTGCGAGTCAAAGTACAAATTCAGACGAAAACCAAGTAATCCCTCTCGAGAAAGGTTCGCGTTCGACCGACCGTCGTCATCGTTAGACGGAGGTGTACGTGGTTTTTATTCAGTGGTTGCCTATTTCCACCGAAAGGGCTCCCATTTGCTAAGTTGGCTTATCCCCTTCGCCGCGAGAGTTCCTGTCATTACTGTGTTGTATTTACGGGCAGCAACACCTTTGTTTTTTGTTGTTGTTGTTCAAGTAAAAGCTCGTTACTTCAAATCTAGAGGAAAAGCCATCTCAGTCCCAATTGCTAAATTTTCGAAATATTGAAAGTGAAGAGTAACGACAGCACACTGTGATTTCGAAGTTGTAGCACGTGTCAACAACTTGATGATTGAATAAGTCCGCCTTTTGTCCTTGAAAGCGACAGCCAACCCTTCTGGCTTTAACCATCGAATGCGGTGGAAGGCTATCTTCAAAACTGAAGAAGAGACAGCGGCATTCAATCACGCCATGACATCCGAGCAGAGAGCCGAACTGGGGTCTCGTCGCCCTCCACCTCTTCGTAGTCACTGGCAGTGAAAGGTTTTGCTGTTTTGACGTGGTAACTGGCGTCATCATCTTGCAGCGCACCACAGACCACTAAAGTAACGTTCACGTCGGCGTAGTACGCAAAGAATACGTCTTCTATAACGTCCGCCACGGGGTTTCAAATTAGTTTTGCCCGATTTATATTCTTTTTCATTTCGGCCGATAACGCAGCTTTGTGTGCAGGCAGCGGGTGTGGGCGGTGGTGCGTATAAATGGTTCGAATTATTCTTGTCACAAACTAGTCGGGTTCGAATTAACGGGCTTTTTATAGGCAGATTTCTCTCAAGCTTGACCGGACTAAATCGTAATGTTTGAATCATCCATAAATTCGAATTACTGAAGTTAGAATTAACGTGCTTTCTCTTTAAACTGAACGTGCGGCACTAATACTATACGCAGAACCTTCATTACGAGTTCGTTGATTGATTGATTGATTGATTGATTGATTGATTGATTGATTGATTGATTGATTGATTGATTGATTGATTGATTGATTGATTGATTGATTGATTGATCTTGATTGATTGATTTTGATCAAGGGTCATAACAGTTTTAAACCTCAAATTTAACTACCCTACAGCGCTTGCGCGAGTTCATTCAGCTTAGATTTGAAGTGACCCCTGTAGTAAAGCATTCAGTCAACTGGGGCGGATGGATCGCCATATTTTCCCCACCTTAGTAACAAGTACCCACACTTAAAGAAAAAAAGGTGTGGTAGTGTCTCCCTTAAGGGTGAAACAGGAATGTATCATATATTGCTCCCTAAGAGGTAGAAAGATTCTCCCTTTAAGAGGGAGGAGCGCGTTTCTACCCCTAGGAGTGGAGGAAGATTTCCCCCTTTCGTGAGCTAATGGAGGAGCGTTCCTCCCCTGGCAGCGTCACCCAAGCAAGGCTTGTCATGCGAGAAAAGCCTAGCGAGCTGATCGGTTTGAGGATCGAGGAAGTACAAATAGGTAGGTTAGTGTGGTTGTGTGTGCTTAAAACGCGCTGAAATAACGAAGAAATTACCTACCGAGCACAAGAACTGCGGTTAGCAAGCCATGACGCCAATCGTATATGCGCGACTTGCATCCGTCCCGCTAAGCGCTCCGTCTACGCGTTTAGCTCGAACGCGCCGTTATAAATAGAGCCGAAGTCATAACAATTGCATTCAAAATGCTGCCTTTATTTCCCAAACGCTTGTAATCCTGCCGTTCCCCGATTCACGAGATCACAAACATCCAATGCTGCCGTTAGAGAACGACTAGTTGTTGTTAGTCGCCTTACCTTGCTACAACCGATGCATCAAAATGCAGATCGTCTGCAATCGTGCACCTCAGCGCGAAGGCGGTGCAGGCGGCTCAAAAAACGTATCCGCCGCATCTGTCCGAGCAAAGAGATGACACTGCTCGCCACCTAGCGAGCTCTAATCCTAAACGTTTAAAAATGACCGATAGATGACGCAAAAAAAAAAAAAACAGTTGGGGATAGCTCCCAAGTGATATACAGGAACTCTAGTTGGGGAGGAAGGGGCAGCTACTGAGCATCACTATCAGTGTGCGCTTACACTGATAGTGTAAGCGCATCAAGGCGTTTCTTCAATGGCTAGTGTAAGCAACATTACAGAGGCCACACGCTGGCGGGCACAAACTGGGAAGAAACGTAGCACAACACAGCAACATACACTTCGTTGAAGGCATTGTCAACGCACAATACATGCAACAGACAACAGCGAAGGCATAATACACGTATACATACAACACTGCACAACACATAGTACACTTTTCATGGGACCGCCAAGCACAAAGCTCAACTACACCTTAAACGGCCACAAAGTATTTATACCACTGATTGCAGAGCGTGCAAGTAGGAACAATGAACTTGTTGGTTGTTTCGAATAACCCACAACAATGCGTGAGTCTCAGCTGTGTTTTGTTGTTTCGTCAAATGTAACTCGTGCAATTGCAACCTTTTATTAGTTTGAGGCTTTGTAAGAAGTAGTAGAATAGCTAAAAAAAAAAAAAACGAGTAACGAAACAGTATGGCGCGTATGTTTGAGTAATCACACTCATTGCCTTGCCTTCGCTCTTTTAGCGAAGGGCGCACCACTTGTCTGGAAACCATTGGGAGACGCCAGCCGAAATGCTACCGCAAGGATCCTTTTGTTGTTGGTCACAGATGCATCAATATTCTGCTGTCTGTGTTTGTTGATGAAGAAAGGGGCACTTTAGTGTAATCGCTGCTCTCTTTTACCGTTGGGAGTGAGTAGAAAGCGTCCACAAATGCCGTGGTAACGTTGAACTGGGCGCAGGCGACTCGTACCCAGCAAGCATGCAGCGGCTACCACGTAATGTGCGCGAAGAGAACCGTGCGTTTGCGTGCCAGCACACGGAGATAAAAAAAAAAAAAAGAAAACAGTGAGAGGACAAGGAACCAACACATTTCTGGGGTGATGCTGCACAGAATAATCGCGTACGCCCGATCGGCGAAAGCCGTTGTGTAACGAAGAACGGTTTCGTTATCGGCGTCGGCGCCGACGGCGGATCGCAGACGACAGGGGAGAACCATCGCCTCCTGTATACAGGAGGTGATGGGAGAACCTAGCGTCACTAAATGTGACGCTAGGAGAACCTATGCTCCCCCACGGCCGGACTGGAGCAGCGGCGAGCGCGCACTTTCATATGAAACTGCGCGCCCGCCGCTCCTCCAGCCCGGCCGTGGCTCCCCCTGTCCGTGTTTCGTAGAGGCTGTACAGAGGGGGCTACGTGTAATGAGCTAAAGGGAGGAACTCGCTGGGCTGGGGGAGAAAACCCGCATTTTTAGTGCATCTTCCAGCCTCTCCCCTACACGAACCCCTAACAGTGCCAAAATTCTGTTATTATTTTGAAATGACTCCAAACCAAATAGCCTCATCAAGAGAGAGCGCGACTAAGCCCTAGAAATACCCATGTGCGCTCCAAATGAAAAATACGACGCGTTGGGTAGGCACAAAACCCCCGAAGAACTAATCGAGGCGCAAGCCGCGCAACACACTGCGCACCTAGAGCGCCTCACCGAGACGGCCGCCGTTAGACACCTACTAGACAGCCTGCGCATTTTATGAGAAGACTGTCGGCGACAAGATCTCCACCCCCGCAGAGAGTGCTGTGAGTCCAGGAACTTGAGAAATAACTTCGAAGAAATCAGCAAGTTGTTTGTACCGACACAGCCACGTGGAGCTATGGTTTCAGCCGCAACCGACTGCTTGAGCAAAGTTCTCGACCCCTGCTCCACCCGAACCAAACACCGGGAGGAGGACGAAGGACTGGCCTTTGCCCTAGCCCTATACACTATACAGCAGCTACCCAATTAGTGCGGAAAATGATTAGCGATTCCCCTCCAGTGATCTGCAAAAGCAAGAATTTCCAGCGCAAGGCTCAGGGTCTTTACCCGCCACGAGACGAACCAAAACACGAGAACACACCTTGATATGGACCCCCACACATGTGGCACTACAAGGCAACGAACAGGCCAACAAAGCTGCTCGAGATCTCACTCACCGAGAGCCTCCAGCGCACATTGCACAGACCACTCCAAAGATCGCGTCTATACTTACCGAGACGTGCTTGATCACTAAAGACAAAGCCACGCAGCTGCTGACTCCTCCCTCACCAAGAAGCAAGAAGTGGCATGTAGACGTCTCAACGTGATCACTTATCCTATACTCAAGGCTCCACTGTCCCTTTTATTTGGAAATACACAATGGTGGACGTAACCACTGCCCTAAGCTTGCGAGCTTGGCTCACATGCTATGGGAAAGCCCCAGTATAAAGAGACATGGCTTCTAAAATTTGGAAGGAACATTTATTATCACTAGTAAGGAGCAATGGGAAACCGTGCCGCACAGCGAAAAGCCTAAAATCCAACAGAGGGCCGTCCAAAGGGCCAAAGACATCGCCAGGAGCCAAGATATCTTGGCTGTCGTCTAGAACGCCACAGGCCTGAACAGGCCTCCCCTTTGGACCGAATAAAGTTAATTTCAAGAGAGTGAATTCTGGGCTTGTTGGTTCATAATGTTGCAAAAAAGAAACCAGCGGTAGCGCAAAGATTTGGTGTCACCATGGTATTTTCAGCACCACGAAAACTTTCTGGGCTGTGTTCCCAAATTACTGGGGGCCATCGGAAAGGCGACCCTTGCAAGACTAACCACCAAACAAAGTTTACGTCGTGCGCGGTGGGTGTTGTTTACTCCGTCCCACTGTCCTGCGGAAAAATATATATTGGACAAACGGGCGGGTGCATTAATGAAAGATTGAGGCAGCACCGAGCAACTTTGAGTTCGGGCACGGGTAGCAATTTAGCTTTACATACAAAAAGCTGCCAGGATTGTGTTCCAAAATTTCACCATGCCGTAACTGTGGGGAGGGGCAAATCAAGACGTGAGCGTGAGCTACTTGAGGCGTTTTTTATAAGAAAAAACAAGAAGACATGTGTCAGCGTTCCTTCCGTGGCTCTAACAGATAAAGAATTTCACTTCCTAGCTGTATAAAGTTGTTTCTTCATGCTGTCAAGGTGTACGCGTGCGCGTGGTTTTGCATATAAGTGTATCGTTTTTTTCCCGATTAAATCAGTTGGTAGTCCAGCGTTGTGTTTGTGTCCCTCCTTCTCTTGTCCAAAGTTAATTTCTACCCCCCCAAACCGATCGGAGTTCTACATTTTCTAAACTAGCTATAGGATTTACTTGAAATGAATTTAGTGCTGCAAAATATCATAGCTAATTGCCAATTGGGCACAGTTCAGAAAACTTCAGTGGTAGAGAAGGATAATAGAACACTCTAAATGAATTCACAAAGAGAGAATCTACAAAACCCAAATTTAATGTCCACATGTGCCCAAATGCCCAGCTGTCAGTTGTGCCACTGATGACGGCCTTTGAACAATGTAATATCTACAAATGCACCCAGCATTGTTTGCGAAACAGAGAGAGACAGAGAGAGAGAGAGAGAGAGAGAGTAAACTTTATTTTGCAAAAAAAAAAAAAAAGGGGGGGGGAAGCACGTGGTCGGATTCCTCATTTCAGGATCCCGTTGGAGCTTGCTTCCTTCTCCGCACGTTCCACCAGCCGAAGCTGAGTTTCGCTGCTGGAGCTGGCCAGTTCTCTCCCCACTGCTCATAAGAAGGGTTGGGAATCGAACATTTGGGTTTTTCTGGAAGGCCCACACCATATGGTAGAGGGTACAGATCTCACCGCAGTGTGAGCATGTGGCGCTGTAGAGGGTGGGGTTGATGGCGTGAAGTTTAGATAGGTGTGGGAACGTGTTTGTCTGCAGAAGCCTGAGTTTATGTTCCTGTTCCTTGGTGAGTGACGGGTGGGCAGGAGGATATTGTTGCCGACTCAGCTTGTAGTGCTGTGTGATGCTTTTGTATGTTACTAGGGGATGAGTCGTTTGAAGCCAGTCGTCTCGCGGTGCCCGGTAGGCTAATTCTCGGGCTGTCGTGTGGGCCATGACATTGCCGCGAAGGGACGAGTGGGCAGGCGCCCAAACCAGACTGATATTGCGTTGAGGGGGTCGCTGGAGAAGGAGTCTTGCAACTGGTCTTGTTATTCTTCCGCGTAGGTAGCTTCAGCATGCTGCTTGAGAATCAGTAATGATTGTATCGGCTGAGGTGTGGGCAATGGCAAGAGCGATGGCTGCTTCTTCTGCTTGGGTATACTGTTGATTCCAGTAAGTGTGACACTGGCGACATGCTCGGTGCATGTGGTGACGACCGCTGCCATCGTATCCATGCGAGCGTAGTCGGCAGCGTCTGTGTACACAGTTTTGGGGTTTGATTTATGGACTATATCTAATGCCTGTGCTCTCGCCGCACGTCTTCCGTGGTGAAACTGAGGGTGCATATTCCGTGGTATGGGAACCACATAGATGTTTTGCCTTATGGTTGTGGGTATGTCCATGGAAGAACTGTCTTGTTCTTCTGGGGTATTGTATCCAAGGCGACCAAGCAGTTGGCGTCCTGTTCTTGTGGTCGCTAGACGGTGGTGCTGATTTACCAAATGAGCCTCTATGAGCTCCTCCACAGTGTTGTGTACTCCCAGTTTGAGAAGTCTGTCCGTTGCCGTACTGACGGGGAGACCAAGTGCTTGTTTATATGCTTTCCGAATGAGTGTATCGAGTTTCGTTACGTCGCTTTTGGAGAGGATCGCATACAGGATGGCGTAATCGATGCGAGAGATGATGAAAGCTTGGACAAGCCGTAGTGTGTCTGCTTCCTTCATCCCTCGTCTTCGTGGTGATTCGGCGGAGCACGTGAACAATTTGTCCTGTTGTTTGAGTGAGGTGCCGAAGAAGTATGGAGTTGGAGCAGTCTTCTTGAAAGGTAATCCACAGTATCTTTATGTGTGGGGAAGGCGTGATCGTAGCTCCGTCAAGGGTAATTTGGATGCTTGGTTCTTGGTGTTTTCGACTTTGGCGCTTCCGGACAAGGAGAAGCTCAGATTTTTCTGGAGAGCAGCATAAACCACACTTGGCTGCATAAGCTTGCACGATGTCAGCAGCCTGCTGAAGACGATCTCGCATTTCCCCTACCGACCCTGCGCCCGTCCATAAAGTTATATCATCGGCATACAGACCATGTCGAAGGTCAAAGATGGCATCTAATAGTTTGGGAAGGCCGATGAGGGCGATGTTAAATAGCAGTGGGGAAAGAACTTCGCCCTGTGGCGTGCCTCGACCTCCAACTTGAATGGGAGGTGATTGCGCGTCACCGACCTTCAGGACTGCTTGCCGGTTTGTAAGAAAATCCCTGATGTAATTGTATGTCCTGGCTCCACAGTGGAGATTATTGAGATTGTTCAGAATCGTTTGATGATTTACATTGTCAAACGCCCCTTTTAAATCAAGGGCGAGAATTGCTTTAGGCGTGTGATTATTGGCCTGCATCATGATTTCTTTTTTGAGCTGAAGAATATCTTGGGCACTGAGACTTGGTCTGAATCGGTACATGGATGTAGGAATTCGGCAAGTATCTTCGAGGTATTGTTGTAGGCGAGCGAGGATGACGTGCTCGAGTAGCTTTCCTATGCATGACGCATAATGAAATTGGGCAGATATTCTCAAGGCTTGTCTCCTTTCCTGGTTTCGGTATTAAATGAACCACAGCCGTCTTCCATTCCGGCGGTATGACTCCCTTTTCCCAACAGCCATTCATGAATTGTGTCAGCGATGTGACGGAGTCATGGTCAAGGTTGGTCAGTATCTTGTTTGTGATACGGTCGCGGCCAGGTGTGGTATTTCTCCGTATCTTGGCTAGCGCTGCCCGTACCTCCTATTCGTCAATGGGCCTATCCAGGCGGAGGTTTGGATCGCCCGAGTAGTCTGGAGCTGAGTATGGCGGAGATAGAGGCAGGTATCTTTGCTGAAGCTTCTTGAAGAGGTCGTCCTTGGTGCCCGGGAAAGTGTGCAAAATGTTTTTCATTGTCTTGGTAGTTAGGAGCACCGACAAGTGGGCAAGTTGGTATGGAAACATACTAAATAAAAGCGCAGAAAAACGCGGGACAAAGAGAAGAACTACACAGGACGAGCGCTTACTAACAACTGAGTTTAATGAAACCAAAAGCAACAAATCTCGACGCAGCGCACCCTTGTGGCGCATCATACACAAAAAACTGACGTAATTCAACAGCAATCGGGAAGAAATCAGCAAACCCATGCGCCGCAACAAATTGCCCGATGATCCGCGCGAATGTTAACAGAATGTTAATGTCTTGGTAGTTTCGCCTTTACTTTTTGAAGGATCAATCAAATATCTGAGTAGTCGCCACGTCTTAGATGTGGTGAGAGTACCACTGAGGCTGTCGCAGATCGTGAGCCAATTATGCTTGCAAAGTTCAGCAGCGTATTTGGCCGCGTCCTGAGTCAGGGCTGCAATTCGCAATTTGAGTTTGCGGTTGTGCTTTTGCCTCTTCCATCTGCGGATGAGTGACCGGCGAGCTTCCCATAAGTGGAATAGCATGGTGTCTATATGCGGAACCTGTGTAGTGGCATTTAGCAATGGAATTGCAGGAGCATAAAAAACAGAGACCACAGGTTTATAGTAGTATAGGAGCACAAAGGGGAAGACACGTGAGTGTGGGGGCGCAAAAAAAAAACATTTCTTGGTGCGGCATCATCCGCCCACCAGTTACGTATCAACGATTTCATTTCGGGGGAGGATTGGGGTAAAAAAAGGTAGTAGAAAAGCACGAAAAGATGAATGTGTAAAAAACACAAGCCAGAGCACGTATTCATGACAAAGAAAAACACCTCTGTTATCTAACTCAAGAGCCCACACAAGCACCGTTTGAATTGCCTGCACAGTGGACAAGCAGATATCATCCTCATACCGGAGATCCACAAACCTCTAGAGACTATCGCCTGTACCTCTTCTGTTGGCAATATATTTGAACACTTGGTACTACATACACAAATCACTATGCACCTTGAACAAGCGGACAGTACCCTTATGCCATGTTTGGCTTTTGTACCGGACTGTTCACTCAACACGTGCTGCTACAGCCAAAAAAGGTAAAGGAAAAAATTTGGAGACTCCGTTATGTCACCTCTACTTTGCAATGCTAATTACTCCACGCACCCATAAGACTTCTCCAAATCTCAGACCTTTATTACACTTCCTATGCCGGCAACATCATACTCAGGGCAATTCAAGGTCAGTTGGAGCCAAAAAAAGACACCCTACAGCAAGCTATAAATACTTTCAACACATATGTCATACCAAAAGGGCTACGCTACCAAGCCGAGAAGTCTGCACTACTGATGATTTGCTTACGCACGCGAGATAGACCTACCGAAACCCTATCAAATTCTACTCTGGCGATTCAAGACACTCCTTGATTGATTGATTCTGGGTTTTAACGCGCCGACGCAACGCAGGCGATGAGGCGCGCCGTAGTGGAGGGCTCCGGATTAATTTTGACCACCTGGGGATCTTTATCGTGCGCCGAAATCTCGTACACACGGGCGTTTTTGCTTTTCGCCTCTATCAGAAAAGCGGCCGCCGCGGCCGGGAATCGAACCCGCGACCTCGTGCTCAGCAGCGCTTCAAGACACTCATATCCCCCAAGTTTCTGCTCTGTATAATATTGGCGTTTCTTTGCATCATGATGGCCCGAGTGCTGCCCTCAGCCCCCAACTCACCAAAGCATGTTCCCAACTTACTTGCCTCCCTCAACGTCTAAGACACCAACACGCAGTACTCGGAGAAGACGAATTTTGCAAGCTCAAAGAGGCCCTGTTGCTTTGTCGCACAACCTACGGGACGACTTATATTCGACTCGAACCCCTGAATTCAGAAAATTTGATATGTTTGATTGTATTGATATGTACAATACAAGTTCTGTCGCAGCATGATATTCTGACAACATGTCAACATTGAAATCCCCACCACATAGAACGTTAAGCTTGTTGTTAAGGCAATGGTGGAAATATGTTTCCAATATTAAAAAAAAAATATCACTCGTTGACGTGAATAATCCCCTTTCTCCATTTTACGTCATCGAGTTTTACAAAACAAAGTACGAGGACTTTGTAAAAAAGTCCTCGTACCGTACGCTAGCAACTCTCAGATTGAGCTGGCACGCCACGCTATCGGTGGGAGACCCCTGCTGCAGCAAGCGCCACCTACAACATTTCATCGCAAAGTGGACCCGCGCTCTTCGGTGGTTCGCTCCCCGTACTATGCACCTCTGTTGGTTCCCAAAGTAAGACACTGCTCTGAAACAACGGCTAGTGCTCCGACTCACGATAAAGTGCCGTCCTTTAAATTTGTTTTATTTACTTTAATTTTTGTTATCACGCAAAACTTTCATAAAAGTAAAAAACTAATAAAACAACTAATTTTGTTTTTAATGCTTCAAAATAGCAATCTACAAAAGCTGAGAGATATGTCTTGTTTTATTTAAATTCACCACTGGCGTTTATTTGCTAGGCCTCTTTCAATGGGTGAGCCGACTAACAAATGGCAGTATAAGCAGTGTAAGCACTCAACGGTTCGGTTCCAAATCTGTATTTGCTGGTTGGGATTACTCCCAATAAAGAATTCTAAAATTAGAAGTCATGTCAGGGGCCTCGGCCGACCTCCTGATGGTCGTCGCTCTGGACGAGAGCCTTTGCTCCGCGCTGGACGCCATCAGTCAGTACGGCCGGCAGCACCTTGGTGGTGTTGGTACGGCCGGGCCGGCGAAGCGCGGCTCAACGTCGCGTGCTCGTTGATGTACAGGTCCGCGCCGAAGTAAACGGAGCTCGCGAGCGGTGGCCGAACTGCATCGCTGCGCTGCGTATGGAACGCCGACGGGAACCAAGGAGCGCCGGTCTGAGAGTGTGTTCGCACTGCCCCCGCCAACCCCATCTGATCACCGCTCTGCTGGCGTGTCATGCTGAGCGCATAGAGATAATACGATGGGCGCGACTTTCTCTATGATTGAGCACAGTCGGCCCTTGGCGGTGGCGGGACGAAGTGTGGATCCAGGCGCTCTCGCGTCGTCTGCTCGTTCACGTTGCACGCGGCGCAAGACGCGTGCTGCACAGGATAAAAAACCGAATATGAGCGCTTGTTTGGCACTAAGCAGTGGCATAATTACATCTTCATGCGGATTTCATTTGGAAACATAATAATCAGCGGCTGTAAGGGGATAATACGCTAGTTTATCGCCGTGGTCACCGCTTGAGCGTGAAACGTGTTATAAACATTGTTTCGACACATTGGACTTTTCGTATTTATGGGTGTAGCCGTCTGCCGTTTCAGGAACGTCAATGAGTGCTTTTTGAAGGTGGAATAGTGGTTATTTAAGGGATAAAAATTTACTACACGGAACGGGTAAGAAGCGGCAAGACCCGTGCATACCCGCCCTTACAAAAATGCTTTTTTACATTCTGTAGACGTTCTGTTGACATCCTACCAACTTTATTGCTATCCTACATACTCTTACATTCTATTGACAGTCGTCTGTAAAAAGTCTACTGAATGTATGTTGACACCCGTCTGTTGACTGTTGTATGTAGAAAGTCTACTTAATTCACGTTGACATTTGTCTGTTGACGGTTGTATATAGAAAGTCTACCTCATTTTTGTTGACATTTGTCTGTTGACGAGCTTCTGTAGGATGACCACTAAAAGTGTTTTGACACGCTTTGTCTCAAGTTGAATTTAACGCAAACATCTTTTTCCTTCGTCCTGGAGTCCGATTTCAATTAATTCATATTGGTTTTTGCTAAATACCAGGACAGGTTCACAATATTTGGGGACAAACTATTTACTTGACTTTAACCAAATTACGTTACTTTGTTTGAATCAGGTTTTAAACACACACACACACACACACACAAACAGACGCGCGCCCGAGCGCCTGCACGCACGCACGTACGCACACAGACACACATACTCTCTCTCTCTCTCTCTCTCTCACACACACACACACACACACACACACACACACACACACACACACACACACACACACACACACGTATCTTTCTCTCTCCCTCTCTCTCTGCATGTATCTTCACACTTGTGCAGCCCGAGAAAAAAAAAAGTAGCAAAAGGGAGCAACTTTCACTGTTCGTACCTCGAGCCGCGCAGTTTCTCCCTCGGAACAACCAGTTCGTCCCTCAGCCGCACGGGTTGGTACTTCACGACCCGCTCGCTTTCACTCTTCATGGTGATCAACATGACTATTCAGCGGTTCCGAACAAGCGCCAGCCAGCGGCATCAACCATGCGCAACCGCTCGTCACTGTGTTTTGATTTGCGCAAGCTAAGTGCCATGCATGGTTGAAAGGAACGAATTATACCAGTAAATATTTCGCGACAGACTACTGGACGTGTCTCCAACAACGGCGATAATCTAAAATCGCCTGCTATGCCCACCTAATACGGCCGGCGCAGATGTTTTGGTCGCTCTCGGCCAACCGCCAGCGGCGCCCCTCCCTCTTTGCGTACCTCCGGGAGAAACGCGTCAATCACCGGAGGCAGCCGAAACGCGGCGCGCAACCCATTCCAGATTTCCGTTTTGTTTAGTTACAGCTTGCAACAATAAAGTAAACATGAAGATATGTGCAATTGCTTACGTTCCAGTGTTTCGCGGTATTATATTTTGGAAATATTAACGCGTAGTTTTGTAAACATGCAATGAGAGGCGCGCCTCACCGCGGCATCGGCATCCCGCGGCTGGCGGGTATATATACATGAAGTGCACTGCTAGTATTTGTGCGGTGTCGGTGTCCTGCTTGCAAGCGCTTGTGGTTTTTCGGATGTAGTACGTTTGTGAGCTGGGGTTGTGTTGTTTGTTGTGTTGTGTTTCAGAAAGTGCGCGTGTGGATGTGTGGCTCCGCAAAATGTGAACCCTCGCAGACAAGGTTCCCGAGGCCTAATCTGTTTCTGCTTTCTTTTTTTTTTCATTTTTGCTCCCACTAAACGATCTTTTAAAGGGCAATAATGACGACGTTCTATTAAGCTGTATTGACACCACGGTCTAGGAATGGCCGGCTTTTCTCACTGCATCACGTTTCGAATATCCTGTCAGAAACGCTTCGGTTAGCAACAGCGATTGAGTATAAAGTCTACAAAAAACTTTCTGTAGAAAGTCTACAGAAACGTTTCAGTTCAAACACGGTGGCCAATGGTTGACAAAAAGTTGGTAGGCTGTTGCTAGGAAGTCTATAGACAGTAAGTTGACAGTCTACTAAATGTTGGTAGCTTTTGTCGACTTTTGTCAACAAACATTGAACTCAATGTTGGTAAAAATTTTTATGAGGGCGTGCATTTCCCACACCCTTGTAAAATTGCGCTGTGTCCATTTGGAAAGAAGAAACAAGATAATTACACTGCACACGATCTGTGCGCTATCACCCATACATTACCGGGGACGTATTTTACACACGCAAGCGCCTGTGTGATCGAATTCTTCCCATACTTTTTTGAAAATAAATAGAATTTTGGGACAGTCGTTGCGTATACTGTGTTGGTAATTTTATGTATTATTTTAAATACGTTTCTGTTGATGCGCAAGTGTATTTCAGGGGGTTTTCTCGGTAAAATTAAGCAGTTGTGAGTTTTCGTCTGTCCACTTGCATTTCGTGTGTCATTTTTATATACCCCATTTTCAAATCACAACATGAATCACCTTATCCAAAAATGGGTTTCACTCAGCATAACCAAATGGCTAATATGGTCAGGTCTCAACCCCTTTTAAAGAAGGAAAAATCGCGTGATATAATGCACGTTGCATGTGTGGAGGGTGTGCGCCACGACTCGCTGAATTTTTTTTTCCTCCACGATGCTCACTTTAAATACCATTTTGAAATAGGCCAGCCACAATTCCTAGACAATGTCAGGCCAAAAGGGCGGCTAATCAATTTGCAAAGTAGTGGCGTTTATTTCAACGCCTATCGTACTTCCGATTGCAAGTAATGCTGATCGCCAACGTTTGTTTTTTCCCATTACTTGGTTTCTCTTCTCGCTGTGTTTGGAATGTTGGAAAAACACCTCCCCCATCTCCCCCTCCCCCCAAAATAAACGAAGAGCACACAAAACTTTTATCCGCGCCTTTTATGCCTCTTTTAACCAATTTCCAAGAATTAAATGCCGACAAAAGCGAGGGTCAGTTTGCAACACAAAGCAGTTACCGGGAACCCATTGCACTATTTCGTAACAAGAAATAAAGAGGAATGTTTTCCTACATCTGCAACAGGGCAACTTCATTTGCCATATTTATGGTTCGTAAGCGACATTACGCAACAATGCAAACACGTACATCGGACTGTTCTAGGCACCTGTTAGATTTTAAAGGGAACGCAAATGGTCAACAGTGCAGCCATAACAGAAAATTTATGCCAACCGTGAGGCCCCAGAAGCTTGGTTTATACACTGTAAACCCGCTTGTCACTTCGCAAAAGTCTAGCTAAACATGAGATGTTGATGGTACTGCGCGCGTTAGCAATTTATGAAACCTCGATATATCGAACAGCGCGGTGCCCGCGAAATAGTTCGATATAACCAATATTCGATATATGAAATCCCGTAAAAAACGCGTCATAAACTGGTACAAATCAATCAATGAACGAATTGCGCAGTAAATACTCACTTGGTGCTTCAAAGTATTTATTCTTTTGGCTTAAAGTGCTGCAGCAGGGTAGCCTGGCGTGTTATACACGACTTCCTCAACGTAGTCCAAACGTTCCGCAAAAGACAGGCAGGTGCCTTTTATAGCGCTGCAGTAGCGGTGCGGTAGGGCCAAAACCGCTGAAGCCTCGGTCGAAGTCGGGAGCGGGGCACAATCAGCGCTTGCGGGTACAACCTCGGCAGCGTCTTCGTTTGTGCGCTCAGTAGTAACCTCCGCTAGGATCTCCAAATCCGTCAACTCCGCCGTCGTTCCGGGGCTGTCGTGACCGCCGACAAAGTCATCAATGCACATGCTTCGTGTTTCAGCACCATCAAAGCGCTCCAGCTGGCCCCAGGTTTCTTCAAGCTCGCATTCTTCTTTTGCACAGTCCAATTCTGCTTCGGTCAAGGAGGTTAAATGCGCAGCAATCGGGAACGCCCATCGCGCCACCGCTACCCTCGAGGGTAGTGCGGGATAGCCCGCCGCCTGTCATTGATTTGATTGATTGTAGGGTTTAACGCGCCGACGCAACGCAGGCGATGAGGCGCGCCGTAGTGGAGGGCTCCGGATTAATTTTGACCACCTGGGGATCTTTAACGTGCGCCGAAATCTCGTACACACGGGCGTTTTCGCTTTTCGCCTCCATCAGAAAAGCAGCCGCCGCGGCCGGGAATCGAACCCGCGACCTCGTGCTCAGCAGCGCAACGCCTTAGCCACTGAGCCACCGCGGCGGGTCCCGCCGCCTGTCAACAGAACGCGAGCAGTCTGGGCAGTCTGGGGTGGCGCAGTTCGATATACCCATTTCACGGCCATCCCAGTTCGAAATAAAAAATTAAAAATGCATGTGATTTTCCGCGTGATATAGAAAGTGTTCGATATGGGCAATAATTCGATATACCCGTGTTCAATATATCGAGGTTTGACTGTAATTCACAAGTTCACTTGCGACGAAAGCCGTAAATAAGTGATCCGACACCGTTATTCATCAAACGTGCCTTCAGAGTCGCTAAAATTTCGTTTAACTAAAGCTGCGCGCAAAAGACCCGTTAGAACGGTTGCACTTATATCTCTGCGCTGGTTAAAATTCACTAATTTTACGTTGCGTTTTGAGCGCACAAAAAATATCGTAACCTCTCAGTAAAAAATGTTACCATTTCAGGGCATCCCACAAATTGCTTTTGAAAACTGAATTCCAAAGATCGAGGCTTCCTAATTTGTTTCTATTTATGCTTTTATTGAAGGATAAATGCCATAGTCTGGAAAGATCGAGCTTGCTACGAGCCACGGCGTAAAAGTTCATTGTCATTATTACGGCCGTTCTGATATTCCCGATGGTTCGCCGCTTTTTCGGAGTAGTAATGAAAACTTATTGCCGCTTCCATGCTATACATTGAACGTTGAGGAACCGAACTACAGCATACCACTCTTGTTTGCACCTCTCGTGCGCACATACGGCGCGAAAAAAGGCACGAAGTGCACCCCCCCACAGCGTGCATTCTTTCGGACCGCTCAGCGGAGCATCCACACTAGCAGCGCGACGCTGCCGCCACCTACATGTCGATCTCGCGGCGAATAGAGGGGCGCTGTTTCCGTCATAAAGACTGTTTCCGTTGCCGCTCGCTGGCATTAGCGGCAACCGAATCCGCCGCTGTTGAGCTGGACGAAGCTACGCGCGCTCGGAAACATGCCTTGTTGCGCGCTGTAAACCGTGGCATAAAATTGCCTTTGCCTTTGCGATATCATTCATTGAAAGCCGGCAACGAAATTGCCCTGGACAATATAGAAAGCACATCCACAGACATTTTCGTTGTTCGGGAAAAAAAATCTCGCTTCCAACATTTTATTTTTAATTTTGGGTTTCTGCCAAGTTATTCCTGCCACTGAGTCCAGGTCTGTTCTGAAGAAAGGGAAATAAAAAAAATGTCCATGCGGTGGAAATTCTGTATTAGAGAACGCCGCAAAGTAGCTACAGATGCAATGGTTGTCTTCTATTACAGCGGGCCTCATAGGGCTCATATTTTGCTGCCGCATTAACCCTTCGCTCCCGTTGACGGGTATAGCCGTCATAAGATTTTGCACTAAAATGACCGATAACCAGTATGGTCATCGGTCATGACCACGGAGCAAGATAAACAGGAGCGCCGACTTCGCTCTCCTGCGGGCTCTTAATCACGGCCACCGCGATCGGCTGCCGGCGGCGCGCCGTTGCTCCGGCCGTTCCAATCGCCCGGAGAGAGCGTAATTCCGAAGAGGCCGTTTCACCGTTTTCCGCCGCACCGCGGCGCGCGGAGCCGATGGTTGAAACGAAAGCCGGGTATGCTACAACGCTTCTCGAAATTGCGTTTCGTCAACTTTTGCGCTTCGTATCGCAATAAAAAGAAAGCATAGCTGATGTTATGGATGCACAGCGACTCATAGAACCTGATAATAATGAATTTATTTTACCTACGATTGCAGCTATGCGACTTCTTTAACATGTGCCGCATGACGCCTTCGACACACGCACAATATTCCCTACTACCAATGGAAAATTTCTGTTGCTTAAATAACGTTCGGTTCGCTAAAAGGTAATCATTTTTCAGGTATTTCTTATCCAGGCTTACGTACATTATATAATTTGCATGGTCAATGCAGTTCAGCAGAGCGCGGGGCGCAATCGCATCACACGCACGACGGATGGCCGGAGCAACGGCGCGCCGCCGGCAGCAGATCGCGGAGGCCGTGTCTTAATGTCCATCACTCGCGGAGCACAATGTAGATGGCGCAGCGAATGGTCCGCCGGCTAAGCGGCCGGCGTTCCCCGTGCGCCGGCGGGCGCGTTGGCGGAACGCGTTTCGTCGGCTTTTGTCGTCTGCTTCGGCGACGGTAGTTTTGGGCACGGAGTGCTTTGGGCCTGCGTTGGCGCCGCTTCGCGTTCATTGCGCTCCCCCTTCGAACGGCTTGATTAACTTGCTCGAAAGCACGTTCTGGGTAACCCGAACCCGAAGGAATTGAGTGGTTGTACGGCAAAGATACGTTAAGGATTGGTTTGCATGGCGGGAAAACAAAATGTAGAGCGCACATATAGACATATGGCTGCTATACAAACACTACCTTTTGCGCAGTGCTTGCCGAAAATGTGACTCCGTTTTGTAAATTTGTGAACACCAATTCGGCTGTGTTTTAAATGGTTTTACAAAAGGCGAAAGGAGCAACTGGTTCTGATCACTAGCGATTATAACAGTTGCCTCAGCTTTCTCGCCGTTCTCCAACTTCCGTCCATAACAGAGTGTGCCTAGAACACGGACCGGCACTCACACGCTCATCAGAAAATAACAGAAACGCGATAACATCACCCGCTACTGCCCGCGACGTAGCAATCTGATTAAGATCGAGGCCCTGACAGTGCGTTCTTTTCACAAGCCTTCATTTCGCGATATTTGAATTCGTCCGGACCCTATATCTATGTGGTGATGACTCGCCAAAAGAAAAGGTTTGACGAGGCGGTTGTTTTGCTGGTCAGCCGCTTAAAGAAAAAAAGTTCCCCCGCATTTCCCCGAGGGGGAGAATGTGAAAGTGCGAATGCACGGTTGTCGGCCCGCTTGCGGCGCTTGCGCTCGGCCCCCGCAGCCCACCGCCTCGCCGCCTTCTCTTCCATCTCTTCCATCGGGTTTGTAGTATCACGTGTACACCACGCAGTTATCAAGCCGCTATAACGCCGCTGAGTCGCCAACGCACGCCGCTGACGACGTAGTTTGAATGCGTTAAAGATATAAGGCGCGTCACTAACACTGATATCAGCGTCGCGTCCGTGGCTTGGTCGGTAGAGCGTCGCGCTGCGGCCGCAAAGTCCTCGGATCGAAACCTGGCGCCGGATGCTGTTTCTTTTTTTAAATATAGAGGAGCACTGCGGACGCCGCCGCCGCCGCCGCCGGTGGATGGTTTGGGGTCGCTTATAAAGTGCATTCGCACTTAAAAAAAAACGCCAGGAACCCTCGTAGGCCCAAAATTGCTGCCATACAAATCGCAGCATTTTATTTGGAGTCCATGGCGCTATCGACGAGATAACACGACCGTAGAGCGACAGTGAACATCGGGCGGTAAGTTGTGGTATGAGTTACAATGAAAGTTGCGTGTGATATTCTTGGGTGCCTTATCAAGATGACAGTGTTTTTGTATACTTATTACAACAGGGCAGCCGTCCAATCCAGTCATTGGCACAGAAATGTGTGTCTCATTGCCGTTTGCCGATGGAGACTCCGGGCGACCCTTGTAAGCGTTATTCGTGCGCAGAAGCGGCATAAATAATGAAGCAGGCGGCCGGAGAGCGGGCCAACAACAGAGGGTAATTTTTGCGCTGCAACGATTTGTCGTACGCAGAATCACGCTAGACTGCATGTTGTGGCGTTTCATATTACTCTTGCTCATTCTTTGGTACTTCTGAAGTCGTCGTCGTTCAGTTGCGTCTTACATCTGCTGGGTTAGTACAATATTTTTAGCGGGTCTTCATAATGTCAGAATAAACGCCCCTGATAGGGAATAAGCGATCGCCATGTATGCTGTGGCGTACGATTAACTGCGCCGTCTATTCCGGCTGCGCACGGGTGTTTAAATTCCGCGCGTGCAGGCATTCCTCCTGCATAGTAGGACAGGCATACGGCAGACGTCGTTGCGAAAGACGCCTCTGGGGAGAGCGAAGAAGGGAAGAGCCATCTACAGAGGCACAGTGACGAGAGGGCAAACGAAGGAGGAAGAGAGCAAAGGGAAAGCTGGGCGGCCGGCGGCGTGTGGACATTATCGGCCCGAGCAAAAGATTTTGGCAGTGGCTATTTTGCCGGCAGCCGGCAGATTAGCCTGGGAGAAAAGTTGCCGGCAGTGCCTTCCCATTGGCTGGCCCAGACCGCGTGAATATTCTGCCGGCACATTTTCGCGGGTGCTCTTTTGCCGGCAGTTCCCCGGCAGTGCTGCCCCTGGGCGCCAATGCTGCCGCAGCCGGAGATGTCAACTTTAGCGCTGGGGACAAGTTTTCAAGTTTTTCCGAGCTTGAGGAGAACATTGATTAGTACTGTTCAGTGAATTACGCGAAGTTACCGAAAAAAACGAGTCGGCAAGACTGTGGCGGGCATGTCGAACTTTGACACAGCCTGCCGCGAATCTTGATTTTTTGCTAATCATTTCTTTATTCTGCGAATTCGCTTGCAAGTCTACAAAGGCAACACCAAGGAACATTTACTGTATGTAATCAAAGTGACAAAGTTCGAACTGCCCGCCGCAGTCTTGCCGACTCGTTTTTCAGTACCAATCAACCTTCTCCTCAAGCTTTGCAAAGCTCGATAACTTGACCCCAACGTTAAAGTTGACATCTCCGGCAGCGGCAGCATTGGAGCCCAGGGGCGGGATTGCCGGGGAACTGCCGGCAACTTTTCTCCCCGGCTAATCTGCCGGCTGCCGGCAAAATAGCATCTGCGAAAATATGCCGGCAGGATAATCACGTGGTCTGGCTCAGCCAATGGGAAGGAACTGCCGGCAACTTTACTCCCAGACTAATCTGCTGGCTGCCGGCAAAATAGCCACTGCCAAAGATTTTTTCTGGGCCACAATCGGCGCTCCTCTTTATATCTTGCTCCGTGGTCATGACTATACGACTATACTCGTCATCGGTCACTTTGGAGCCCTGGCGGCGCTTTTTTGCAAGACATTGAGGTTATGCGGTGAAGCCATCTGATTGATTGATTGATTGTAGGGTTTAACGCGCCGACGCAACGCAGGCGATGAGGCGCGCCGTAGTGGAGGGCTCCGGATTAATTTTGACCACCTGGGGATCTTCAACGTGCGCCGAAAACTCGTACACACGGGCGTTTTTGCTTTTCGCCTCCATCAGAAAAGCGGCCGCCGCGGCCGGGAATCGAACCCGCGACCTCGTGCTCAGCAGCGCAACGCCTTAGCCACTGAGCCACCGCGGCGGGTCATCTTCCAATTCTGATTCTGATTGTAGGGTTTTACGCGCCGACGCAACGCAGGCGATGAGGCGCGCCATAGTGTGGAGGGCTCGGGATTAATTTAGACCACCTGTGCATCTTTAACGTGCGCCGAAATCTCGTACACGCGGGCGTTTTAAGTAATGCACTTTATAAGCGACCCCAAACCATCCACCGCCGGCGTCGGCGGCGGCGGCGTCGGCGTCCGCAGTGCTCCTCTATATTTAAAAAGAAACAGCATCCGGAGCCAGGTTTCGATCCGAGGACTTTGCGGCCGCAGCGCGACGCTCTACCGACCAAGCCACGGACGCGACGGTGATATCAGTGTTAGTGACGCGTCTTATATCTTCAACGCATTCAAACTACGTCGTCAGCGGCGTGCGTTGGCGACTCAGCGGCGTTATAGCGGCTTGATAACTGCGTGGTGTACACGTGATACTACAAACCCGATGGAAGAGATGGAAGACAAGGCGGCGAGGCGGTGGGCTGCGGGGGCCGAGCGCAAGCGCCGCAAGCGGGCCGACAACCGTGCATTCGCACTTTCACATTCTCCCCCTCGGGGAAATGCGGGGGAATTTTTTTGCTTTTCGCCTCCATCAGAAAAGCGACCGCCGCGGCCGGGAATCGAACCCGCGACCTCGTGCTCAGCAGCGCAACCATCTTCTAATTCAGAGCCGGGCTTAATGTAAAGCTGCAACATTTTCTTAACTAATATAAGGTGCTCGTAAAAAACAGCAATGTCGTTTTTTTTTTTTTTTGCAGCGGCAACAAAATATGCGCCCTATGAGGCCCACTGTAATCGATGGAGGCGAAAAGCAAAAACGCCCGTGTGTACGAGATTTCGGCGCACGTTAAAGATCCCCAGGTGGTCAAAATTAATCCGGAGCCCTCCACTACGGCGCGCCTTATCGCCTGCGCTGCATCGGCGCGTTAAACCCTACAATCAATCAAATGTTGGAAGCGAGATTTCTTTTCTATATATTCTTTTTCTTTTCTATATTCTATATAGAATATGCTTTCTATATTGTCCAAGAAAATTTTGTTGTCGTCTTGCAATAAATGACATCGCAATGACATGCTATGTAAAACCGCAGCGGCCCACAATTTTATGCCGCCATTTAAAGTGCGCAACAAGCACGTTTCCGCGCGCGCGCAGCTTCGTATACAGCTCAACAGCAGCAGATTCAGTCGCCGTTGACGCTTGCTAGCGCAATGCAACGTACGCCGCTCTATAGCCCAGCGCTGCCTTTTGAAGACCGTCACGCCCAGGATGACACGCCAGCAGAGTGGCGATTAAGCATTATCAGATAGGGCGATGGGGGCAGTGCGAACGCACTTTTAGACCGGCGCTCCTTGGTACCAGTCGGTGTTCATAAGCGGCGCAGCGATGCAGTTCGGCCTAGAGTTCCTGTATATCTAGTTCGGCCACCGCTCGCGAGCTCCGTTTCCTTTTGCGCAGACCTGCACTTTTGTCGTACATCGCTGCAACCAAAACGCGAACCCCCGGTCAAAATTCTTGGCTTTCGCTTCCCCTGGCACAATTGGCACGCAGTTCTCACTGTCAACCCGCCAACAAACCCTTGCCTATCCCGCCACCCGTCCGGCACCTCATCTTAATTCCCCTTTTGCCCCGTAACATGCATCCCCTCACTACAACCATCGTCGCTTAGCCATGCGACACACTAGCTACCTTCCAACCACACTCACTACGTAGACGCAGCCGCCTACCCTCCGGGCGAAGAGTTTGCACTCGCTGTTATTGACGACATCACCGCACCCACCCCCGTAACCTCTGCCACGATACGCACCGCATCGCCCACCTCGATGGAAGAGGCAGCCATGGCCCTTGCTCTCATCCAGAGCCCCATCCCTCTCCATATCCTCTCTGACTCCCAACAGGCATTTCGAAATTACATTAAGGGCCGCATCCCCTGTCCTCATTGCCCGGCATGTGGGGCCCTGGACACCCACTACCACACGCTTTGTGAGTGCCCAGCTTCCCCATAATCCCCTCTTCTAACCTGACCCTCTGGGAACAGCTTCTCTCTCTTCCTATCTCTCTGATGATGATGATGATGATTGTTACTGGTATCCTCTTTGTAACAGGTAATGACGTGTCATCTTTCCAAATAAACTGATATATCTATGTTTTATACCCTTCGTTTAATTCTAGCGCTGCTCTTAGGGCAGGCTCGAAATACTTTTTTTTCTGTTACAGGTGGTAGCTGTCCTAGGCAATATTCCCCTCTCTCTTTTCTCCTCTCAATATTCCCCTCGCTGTCCACCAGCATTCTAATCTTTTTTTCGTCGCCTCGACAGCCTTGAAGTTCTCTGTACTACCCTTAAATCCTAGGGCTTCTGGAAGCCGAATATTTCCCTCTTGAGGATTTGGATGGATACACTCACGTTCTAAAAATATGTGGCGCATAGTTTCCGTTTCTTTCTTGCAGACCATGCATATCCCATCATTTTCTGTATACTTCCCCACAAACCTCTTAGTTATAGCAACCTGCTCTATCCTCAATAAACAAAAAACTGTCCTTGGAATTGTCGTAGAAATTTTCTTTTCTCATGTCCAATTTCTCAGCCCTGTACATCTGTAACGACGTTTTAGCTTCCACTTTTTTTTTCTCCATTTATTTGCTTCTATCACGCCTTGGTTCTTTTTTGGTTACCTTGGCTGTCTTTGATTCTCCACTGTTCTAGATTTGCGTAGTTCATCGTTAGCTTTCTAGTCTTCCTTAGCCACTGCGTGTCCACACTTTTCAGGTATAGGTACCTAAAAACTTTAGCTGTCCGCCTACATTGATCCATTGCTTTAAACCTCGTTTCAAAACATATTTTAGTCTGCGCTTTTCAAACTTCAAACGACACCCAGCCCATATCTCCCTGCAATGCTTCGTTATTTATTTTTCCACGCGCTCCTAAGGCCAAACGGCCTACCGATCTCTCGCTCACTTCAAGACCTGATAGAACGTCTGATTTTAAGCAGAGTACTGCATTCTCAAACTTGAGGCCCACATTCATCTGACTACTTCGTATTTGGCATACCCGCCCAGAGCTTTATGATTCATTATAGCTGCGTTTTGATTTCAATTATTCTTGAGTATCTCCTAGTGAGTTCTTAAGTAGTTGTCCACTTCAGCGTTGCGGAGTTACCCCACCGGAATTGGAATCACTGCGGATTCATTCCAAAATTTCCCACCCCCAAATGGAATGGGAATGGAATGGCGACAACGCCGGGAGGAATGGAATGGGAATAGAATGAGGCGCATTTTGCCCGGAATGGAATGAGAATGGAATGGGCTGAATGTTTTCACGAGCTGTGCCGATTTTCAGGTGGAACCTACCGCCAAGCTGGCTCTTGAACTACTCGTACAGTTTGCATAGAACTTGCTTGCAATAACTTCTTTTCTAGGGAGGTGTTTTGGGGATGTTAGGAAACTAGGGTAGGGGGGATCCTGAAGGCATTGACAACTGAAGATCTTTGCTTGGAGGTACTTTTGTGTTCTGTAGGGGTCGAGGTGTAGAAAATATGGAGGGATGCAAGAGACACTCTTAGGCAGCCATGAACGCTAACTGGTTACCTAAGATCTCCTCGGTGTGCGCCGATCTCCTAATAAAGCGAATGTACAAAAAAACGAGTCCTACAATTTCCTCCGAAACCGCCCTCTAAGGGTTCGCGGCATGCATTTTTAGCAGCATTGCATGAGCGTCAGAGGCAGCGGGAAAATGCGCCAAATTGTGTCCGGGAACGAGAACGGTCTTCAATAGTGTCTGATATTGAACAGGTACTCTTAATGCCAAGACAATCAACAAGCGAAACTAGGGTATTGTGGATGAGTTGGCGACTTTCTTACAGTTAGCGCCTCGTGACGCTGTTTCGTGACGCTACCCTTCTGTGACGTAGGCTCGGGCTCAGACTGGCGGCTATGTCTACCACAGTGTTGCCTCCACACCCCCAATGGACAGCTCCGAAATGCATTGCACCTGAGGAGGCCAGAGGTGCCTCAGGCTTGCAAAACGCCTGACTTCTGGCTCTGTCACGCCGCACGGTTTCTGTTCCGACGCTCCATTTTCCTACCTTATTCTTTCACCCCTGGAGGTCAGCCTTCCGGCGACCGTGACGATAGGTGACCCATTGACACCACTGGATTCTATGAGCAAGTTAACAAATATGGTTTGTTCGCCATAAGACCAACTGTGAGCGTCCCTCAAATAGCGGCGTGTCCCGAATATGCACTTCATCATGTCGCTACGGACTATTGTTAGGTGCCACTTTGCTTGGATAGCGGAGCAAAGACGGCAGGTGGACGATTGGTAATAGCCTTGAATCGTCGGCCCTGACGTCGCCACAGACAGGTAGCGCCGAGTGGTTTGAAGTGCTTCCGCACAGCTCGTCTATTGCGGTGCTCGTAGCACATCCATCGAAATTTTCGGCGCGTTCTTGTGTTACGAATTAGCGCCGCTCATGCTTAGGATGTAATCGCCTTCCAGTTCAGTTTCCGTTGCCTCAAGGCTCCTCCCGTTGGTCACCTCAAGGCTCCTGCCGCACTCACTCCTTCCGCACTTTGCAAACACGGCCTGAAACCAGAAGTGCCATCCGTGAAGCCTTCGAGACCTGCTGCAGATCGCGCGGCCACGCAAGATCCACCTGCAGGGGCACTTTTCTGAGTCGGGACAGATCATTCCGAATTAAGCTGGCGCGTTGTCTTTTTGATGGGTGCATTTGTGTTTAGTCTGCTTCCACAGCGTACTTTGGGCCCGTATGACGTCTTTTTGTGCCATAGAGCCACACATCAACTGGGTAGCCCCTCTTCACCAAAAGACCAGTCTCCCTCCCTGAACACCTCCTTCCGCCCTCACAATTCTCCCCACCGCTAACTGTTTACTCAGTATCCACGGGGAGGAGGATATGTGAAGGCGCCGCTCTTCCACCATGGACGAGGCCCTTGGACTTCGCCAGCCGCAAGCAGTGGACCACACGAATGCAGTGGAGCGGTACGTCAGTTTCGGTAAACCACGGTCACCGACAGATGCCTTGGGTATGGTACCCTACTGCTGCTGCAACTGCAATAAGTGAAGAAATGTCATGTCGTGCAAATCAATACATTTGTTTCCCGTGCCGCATAAACTTCGTGCTGATTTCACTAGCAAAATTCAGTTGCAATCAGCTCCGGATTTCTGTTGCTCATGTGCGTCCATGCTCCTGGCGCTGTAAGGTTATTTCCACAACGGGCAGTTTCAGAATCAGTGGTGTCGCATCGTGCGTCCGGCAGCCTCTGAGGACCTCTGTATCTGAGCTGCTCCATCGGGTCATAATTCGTAGCAGACAATGCGGGTTACGAGCGCCAAGGCAGGAACATACCGGCTGGATCATCATGAATTAAGGCTAAAAATATTCATGTCTCGAAACTAAACGTGACATCTTTCTCAGTCTTTCTCTTTCCTTCCGGGTCAAACGGTGTCTTTTTTGTTTGGAAGTAAACAATTAAACAGGGAATTTCTTTCCATTTTGTGTTCCTTGACGTTAAAAAAACGCTTCATAAAGCTATTGCCAGCTGTTCCTTGCAGAAAACCGACCTTATCCTGTGTAGAAAGGGTAGAAGATACCCACGTAAACCATTTGACTGCGCGTGTTGAGAAAGGTAAAGCATTTCGCTGTAATTGAAAAATTACTGAAAATTTATGGCCTGTGTTAGACAAGCAGCCAGCTTTGTGAAGTAATAAAGCAGCCACGCACATTTATGTCACAGTGATATGGCCCTGTCTTATTATATCGCAGAAAAAAAGTCTAGACGAGCTCCACCTATCACCTTGTAGCATTCACGCTTGGGGTGGTCATAAGTGGGGGCGGGAAAAATCGCGAGGGAGAGGTAAAGCCCCTTAAGTTTCTTGATTTTTCTTCTTTGAAACGCTGTTGCTGCCGCCGGTGGTGTATTGTTATTTGTGGGACAATAACCTGCTCATATTGGCCAAGGTGTTTATGCACTTCGTTGTCACTTATATTAGAGTAGAACCCGTATACAGCCTCCATCTAAAGCCGTTGTAATCTTCTCAAGGTATGCAGCCAATGCACAAAACGGCGTCACATGCTGGGCGAACCACGCATTTTAAATTTAAGGGTGTCGAACCGGAACCGAACCGAACCGAAAATCGGAACCGAACCGGTATTTTTGCAGGAATTGAACCCGATCCCGAACCGTTATTTTTTTTAGCACGGTGAACCCGAACCGGAACCAGACAATTAAATAACGGTTACCGGTTCACGACGAAACAGTTCGACCATCAGTTGTTGATATTGCGCCGTCAGTGCCATTCAGTCTTTGTTTCTTTCGCGTACCATCAGCTGCGTATACCCTCACGCGCCATTTCCCGTCCAGAGCAATTAAAACACTATCAACGCTCTCTGTGTGGCAGCATGGTAAAGGAACGCGCACCAACGCATAGCAGCAACGATATGTTTCTGCTGGTAGCGCGAGCGGAGTGCACGGCTGACCAAGGCACTGCGGCAGCCCCGCACCGCTCTTCCATATGGTTTGGGCATGCCCTTCAAACCCAGACTTTGGACCAATTCCCAATTCTACATAAGAGCAGTGGGAGAGTGAACTTGCCAGCTCGGACCCAAGTAAACAGCTTTGCCTCGCTGAACTTGGCGAAGACGACAGGCCGCACGAACGGAGTCCTGTGTACTGAGGACCCCCCCCCACTTACCAGCTCGATCTCACTGTTAAATGAAGTTTCCTCCTCCTCCCCCTCCTGACCAAACGAAATGTCATTCTCGGCAGCTTACAGGTGCCATTAAACAACTTTGCAACTTTGCCCTTTTGCTCGCTGAGACTTTATAGGAGCAATAGGGCTGCAAGGGTGCTCCACTGCACAATGACGAAGGCCGCACCCGATGTGTGAAAACTTTTTCTGCATTTAATAATTTGTTTAAAAAGGTCCCACACGAGGAAAGTGGAAATCCCTGACAAGTGTGACTGCCGGAGTTGCTCAGCGGCTGAGCTGTTTGCTGCTGACCCCAAGTATGCGGGTTCGATGGTCATTCCCCGCGACCATTTTTCTGAAGTAGACGGAAAAAAACCCGTGGTGGTTGAGTGGCTAAGGCGTTATGCTGATGACTCCGAGGACGCGGATTCGATTCCCGGTGGCGGCGGCCGTTTTTCTGAAAGAGGCCAAACGCGAAAACGCCCGCGTGTTTGAGATTGCAAAGCACTCTAAATATCCCCAGGTGGTCAAAGTAATCCGGAGCCCTCCACTATGGCGCGCCTCATCGCCTGTGGAGCGTCGGCGCGTTAAACCTCATGATCAATAAAATGAAGTCCATGTGTCGAGATTTCAACCCAGTTACGCTGCCGTCCTGCAAGATAAGCTGCGCCTCGGAGCAGAGGTGTGGCACGGGGTATCGAACGCTGCAAAATTAAAAAAAAAAAGTGATTACACGCAAAAAAACATCAAAAAAAGGCTTATAATGTGGTTTTAAATTATTACGCCCAAAATAATTGAAGTCGAATAAGCAAAACAGTAAAAGGTGGATGTTGACCTTTCACAACCAAACGTGTAGTCAATGCAAGGAAAGCGAGTGCCGTGGTGCCTAGTATAGGCGTCAGTTTTTCAGGACGGTATAGGGCGGGCAAGTTCTGTATTGTACAGATACAAATATTAGAGATATGGCAGACAAAACTATTAGCTTAAAGTACGCACTTATACTTTTTGCGAAAAACAACATCACTCGGCCTTGCAGGCACTGGGTATTTCGTATTTAAAGGAAAAAAACAGCACTAAAGCAGATTACGCAATTAAGCGGGAATGTAGGCCGGCCCCACACGGTCCCTTTCGCCCACCGCTCGCGCTTTCGGCGTCTTATGCAGTTATGCAATTTTAAAACTGACTGGCCGACGCAAGCACGGTCGACATGAGGAGCCCGGTAGTTCTACGGGCAGACCGTCAATCGGCCCCGCTCGGCAGAGGCAGAGCATGAGCGTTGGCTGCGTATCTCGAACCCGCAACGGCCTTGTCCTGTTTCTCTAGGTGGTCTTGCACCGGGTTGGTGATGCCATAGCTTCCACAGTGCTTTGGAGGCGCGATGAATGGGTGAAAGCTCCAGTTCTTATTGCTGGCCCTTTTTAATGAACGATAACTCGGCTAATACTCAATGCTCTTAAACCCTTTTTGCGACAGGACGTTCCTTCGATAGTAACTGCGCATGTAAAATAGCAAACTTTGGAACCCTGTTTAATACCTGCGCTACACGAGCGTTTCGAAGGCGTTTGAGTCGAATGCCATTTGACTCAAATAACACCTTTGAGAAGCTACACGACGTTTTTCAAAGGCATTTGACTGAAATGCCATTTGAGTCGAAGGAGGACGACATCCGATACGAGGACGACATTCGAAACGAATTCGATACGCTGATGAGCCATTGTTTCTTGCCCTTTTTCTGAAAAATAGGGTGGGGATATGCACTAATTTAGCGAACTTTGCCCGCACCGCGAAATATCGTGCGTTTCCAGAGTGAGTGTAGTGTCTATTAGGTGCTAGGCTCGCCTGTGGGTGTGTAGTGGCGCGTCTCCGCTGCTTTCTGAGGTATAGGTTCGTCGTTGATGAGCTCTTCCCGAAAACGAAAAGTTTTGTCTTTTCAAGACAAGCTCGCAATTTAAGGTGCCGTCTCCGCCGGCAAGAAAGATCAACGTTGTCGTCCGATACAGCATCCCAGCTAGCACTCTCTCAAAAAGTTTGAGTGCGGCCAAGAGCATCAAGACCGCGAAAAGGTACCCTTTCAGCATACGTTTTGTCCTTGAAATGGGTTAAGGCGCCGAAGAGTGTCAAAAAGCAAAATTGATACTTAAGTTACGTTTGTGAATGCAGGGGTATGTGGCCTCGATTCTTTGGAGTGCCGTGTACTGAATAACTTCATGGGAAAGCAGAAGGCGCAAAGCACGCATTTTTTCACTGTGAAATAAATTCTTAAAGGGAGAGTTCACTATCCATGATGTCTAGCATTTTGATTCAGTTTGGGCTTCATTTACGACAGCCTTAACTCTAAAGCTGCATATAACGAAAACCTGCATGTAACGAAAAATTGCGAATTTTTATCAAATTCGTTACATCCAGGTTTAACTGTATACCCATCCTGCATATCTATTTCGTTTATCGTATCTGCTTCCCACCCCTTATGCAATACCCCCTGGAGGGGGTCTTTAAGGTAATAAAGTGATCGTGAATTGATACTGAACCTGGCGATTCTGCTCCCACTTGGTCTGCTAAACAGGCATTCACAGCCATCAAGCATGCCCTAGCAGAAACCGCCTCCCCGGTCCATCCAAAAGCGGACTGCCCACTCACGCTTATGACCGGTACACCCAGGACAATGGTTGATTCCGCACACAAGCAATGGCTCAATGAAAGCAGGCAGTCTGTTGCGTTTTTCCTCAAGTCTCTCACTGCTACACAGACTCACTACAGTGTGCCTAGCTCAGAGCTGCTGGCCATCTGTCTCATACACACATCATTTACCCCATCTCTTCGAAGGCGGGTACTACACGGCCTTCACGGATCACAAGCACAATACTTAAGACTCAGAGTGTTGTAAATATTCTTACGCCTCGCAAGGTACAACTGCTTGATTTTGTGTCCTAGTTCACAGTGGAGATTCGGCACATCAGCGGCGGCGCTAACGTCCCCACAGACACTCTTAGTAGCATCGCATAAGGTTCCCATTGCGGCAAGACATCTGGTGTCATCTTCCTCGCCTGTCTAGCACCCCACAAGTCAGTTGCCGTTAGAATTGAGTATCTTGTTGCTTTATACCTTTGTTGTATTGTTTTACTGTTGTGTCTCCATTGTTGCTCCTCTTTCGGCAGTACCTCACCTTTGCTGGGAGTGAGTGCCACCCACCCGACCTACAGTCACACCTGTGTTCCTGTATCACTTCCTGGGAGGACTGGCTGAATCCGGGTCGTGGCATAGATGTAAACTCGACGCAAAAATTCCTGGCGACAGGCAGTCTCCTAATGAAGAGGCTGTGGCACGACGGTCCGTCAGTAGGGCTGTTTGAGGCGATTTTATACTCCGATGTAGCGCAGGCGTGCGGTACGACCCTGCCCGCTACATCGGTGAATGCGAGGACCTCTACGCTCCAACGTGATATAACGCCGGCGCGTTTGGCGGAGCTCGGCGCACTTCGGCAGCACGGGCGTCAAGATAGGACATGTCTCAATTCCGTGCGGAGCGCGCCGAAAACGTCGGCCCCGTATCCGAGAATGCACATCGCCAGCCCACCCGGCCGGGGCGCGCCCTCTTGCTCGCCCACGGCCGGACTAGAGCGGAGGCTCGACTGTTTCGTGATTTCATGACAGTCGACGCAGTAATCGCAAAAGCTTCTGCGCATGCACCATCCGGAGGATGCGCTGGCTATCCATAGCTACGATGCTCCGGCGTAGCGGGAGTGTAGAGGAACAAATTGCCGCTGGCGCAGCCTACGGCGACGTGCGATCGCCGACCGCGCGGCTGTGCGGCAGTCCGCCGGAAAAGTCTGAGTATAAACACGCCTTTAGATAATGAAGTTCTCTCTCTCTCTCTCTCTCTCTCGTGAGTTTTTACTGGCTCCTTTTGTTCTATCGCACTTGTTTCTGTGTGTTGAGTTAGCGATATATGTTTCAGGTGGCGGTACCTGTTCTTCCACCGGGTTCTTTGTTTAAATGTATTCTATAATGTCCACACAGAGTGACAAATAAAACCACGTAGGAATACTAAAGCAGCTTCGTCGTAAAAATGAGAAATGATGGGAGGTGACACGAAAAAGAATTTATACATTTTTCGGGCAGAATGGGCAGTCGAAGCACTCATTAAACTCACACAGAACTTGAGAGTGTTGGCTGTAACAAAACAGGAAATGGTGCAATAACAACAGTAAATGTACTGTACATTACATTTTGTGTGTTGTGTCACATTCTGTTGCATAAGACGTGACATTTCTCTTCGCCACTCATAGCATAAAAACATCCAGTCGTGGGATTCAGTTGAATGCAGAAGGCACGTGGTGGACACAGGAGGTTGTCACTGCGTCAGAGGAAGCCGCTGTGGCTTCAAACAATGCGCCGCATAGTCCTCCTTCGTCATACACTGCGGAGAAAATCGTAACCAAATGTTATATAATTGCTGCTAACAAAAAGCGTGATCCTTTTGTAATTGATATGCAGTAAAAGGGTACTGCAGTTTTTCAACGAATTAATTTCATTCATATTTATTCTTCGAGCGAGAGAACTCTTCAATGTGGGCTAGAGAGGTCAGCTCTGCTAGCGGCAGTGCTTGCTACGCCAGATGGGGATGAATATAATGCAGTGAGGGGGATGTGAGAGATTGGGAAGCCAACAATTAGAAAGGAAACAAAATGTTACTTAAAAAGTGACACGCAATGCAACAAAACTCTAAATAAAGTTGAATAAAAAAGTTGAGCAAATGGCAGAGCGCCTAACAAGGAAAAGGAGAAAAACGTACATGACGACGCAAACGCCTACAGATGTAGACATGCGCGCAATTCAATAATTACAATTTTTTTCTAGTCCATTCATTCATTTACACAGTACGACATGTCTGCAGACAACATTTGTAAATGAAAATTTTCACTCGGACCCGTCGTGCTGGTGACGGGTTGATATTTTATGTGTTCAATATTAGTGAAGCAGAATATTAATGCCGTATTAACCCAGGTGATTTATTTTTTTTTTTATTTTTTAAAGCATTGTTCTGATGTCGACACAAATTGCTAGTGCGCAATTTATCGAAAAATCTCAGGAAGACACGAGATTTTGTAAAGCTGGACCTTACCCGCCGCGCTGACTCAGTGGCTAAGGCGTTACGCTGCTGAGCACGAGGACGCGGGTTCGATTCCCGGCCGCGGCGGCCGCTTTTCTGATGGAGGCGAAAAGCAAAAACGCCCGTGTGTACGAGATTTCGGCGGACGTGAGAGATCCCCAGTTGTCAAAATTAATCCGGAGCCCTCCACTACGGCGCGCCTCATCGCCTGTGTAGCGTCGGCGCGTTAAACCCAACAATCAAGTAAAGTTGGACCTTGTAAAAATGTACCGTGCACAATACGGTTGGGCCAGGTGCAAGTTGTAGGTTATATTTTGAGTGCAAGACTCAAGAAACAGGCTGACAATAATTTTTTTTGTTAAGCTGCTCACATGCTGGCTCTCCTCTTTCAACAGAAGTTAGCTTCCCACTACAAAACGGACAGGAACGGTTACAGTTGGATATTAGATGCGACGCATCTCATTCACTCGCCTTGTCCCTGCATCAATCCGGCGTTGTTGTCGGCGTTGTCGGCGTCCACCCCTCCCCCATTTTCCTCGCCGCGCCAGCTGCGCTCTCCGCCGCTCACCCCCTCTCCTCTCTGATAGCGAACACTCTCTCGCGAGGGGCATTGGATTGGATTGGATTGGATTGGATTGGATTGGAACTCTGCAATGCTTCGCATCACCTCAGGGTTCCCCTCGGGAAGATGGTGTAATTTTTTCATCCAATAAGGCTTATACTTTGAGTTGAAACTGACAGTAAAATAACCCCGTGCTCTGCCTTTGCTAAGATTAACGTATATCAAGAAGCAAGAGGAGGGACTGGTGTGCTTACCGCCTTGATGTCAAGGTTTAGCATTTTTATGGTGCATTTTACGTTGTCCTTGTCATAGGGACACAAAACTTCCGTGGACGCAGATTCTTTTGCAGCGTTGGCCACACATTCTCTGCAACAGGGTTAGGGATAAAACGTGAATTGGTACGAACTCTAGATTAAGAACGCCTCACACACACCTGCATATCCTGTGAAGGCAATTCTTCAGTATTATGCCCGTCCCAACCTCCACTTCGACCAGACATCTGGGGCATTCAAACTCTTCCGTCGTTAGAATACATTCTTTCTGGTAAGCAGCAACGAGCTCTCGGTAACGCTTCTTCTTCTCTTTTGGATTCTACAAGAGAGAACAGCATTGAGAATGCAGATGAGATGTTTGGAAACAGACAAGATGGGGCACTTTGTTAACCCAAGAATGCACACTTGAAGCATGCTGCTTTCACTTTATCTTCTTGAGGAGAAAATAGGTGCGGGTCTCTTGAAAACAGTGTAGAGTGGTGCACCTCCAAAATTTTTTTTTGTCTGAATTTTTTTTAAGCAGTCAGCTACCTTAAAAGTGTTTTTAATGTCATAATTTCCCGTGACACTGTCTACATTGCCCTGTTACAGGTAGCCACCGAGTAACCTCCTCAATCTCTTTTTTCTCCTGTGTGCCCATGCGGCTGGCACACCTCTTTCAACATCCTTCTGCGAAATCTGTACATTTGCATTCATGAAACTGCACTTTTAGTTTGCACAGTGCTGCTCATGAATATATTGGATTTTTATGTTGTCTTCGCTCTCAGTTTCCTTTCCTGTCTCTCCACGTTTCAGTTTCTTTGTTTGTGACCGTTTGTTACCGCAGCCGGACAGCAGCGGAGAAAAGGCAATCAGCGACTACCTTTTCTCCACTGTTCTCCGGCTATCTGAATTTTAGTCCCAGTCACATTGTCTGCCACTATAACTTTCTGCCTAAATATCTCTCCAATTTTAGTCCCAGTCACGATGTCTGCCACTATAACTTTCTGCCTAAATATCTCTCCTATAACGTTGCATTTCATCTAATGGAAATAAAGTAATTTCATTTCGTGAACTCCAAAACGAAGGCGCGCAATTTCCGCTAGAAAAGAAGGCATAAAAGGGACCCACAGAACAAGTATGCTGTTGCCAATGGGAACATCAGAGGAAAACAGGCAGGCAGAAAATTGGAGCGAGTCAAACATAAACCCAAGAGAAAATGTGAGCTGGGGCTGGCGAGCTTGTCCCGAATCATCGAGGTGACCGTCATTTTTTGACAAGGTTCATAAATTTTCAAACGCAAGAACAGCACTGCACCCTGCACTATGTCGGCGCCATTGCACCAGAGACAGTGCACAGTTGATAAAGCAGCAGGTCGGTTGAGACTCGCGCTAGCGTGCACAACTCCCTCTTTTAAGGTCTTCAGCTTTATTCGTTGTGCACATCGCCGTGTGAGCAGTTTGTGTAATGGATTCTTCAGGCTTCGATTTTCGTGATGTCTCAATTATCATGGCAACCTCATACACTCAACTTGGCCACGAAACTCAATATTCTGGAAGACATCTGGAAGCGAGATATGTTGCGGATACAACAATTTGCTCTTGTGCTTTTTGTATCATACAAAAAGTAATTATTCGAGTTAAGCCAGTGGCTCTGGTTAAGCCACAGGATTGAATCGGAGGACTGAACCGGCTCGCATTAGTTGCAGCAATCCACAGTCGTCCAGGCAATAGGAAGGGAAAGGTCTTGAAGTAAGAAAGTTCGGTTAATTCAAAATTTTTGCGGTTCCCGTGGACTTCTTAATAACAGGAGTCGGCTGTATGCACTGAAGAAGCAGGTATCAAAATGCCGTGGTTGAACGTGGTTAAATTAAGTTTGTTGAGCAATAGCTCGTATTTGGGCCCGGAGCATGCAGTGAACAAGCGCAAAAGACAAAACTCAGTCGCTTCTCGGCACAGTCTTTGGTCTCGGCGCTGTGAACTTGCATGCAGCCTGCGCTTCATACATCATTTTCTCATGCCACGCACCCTTTCTCTTTTCCCCTATACCCGTCTCCGCATCCCTCCCTTTGGAAATTAACGAACGAGCTATTAGACGCTTCAACTCTGCGTAACAACCCGAGGCACTGGCTTGACCTTGGCTGACCTTGAAGGTCAGATTGACGCCACAAGGGTCAAGCCGTTTTCTGGATTTATACCTGGAGTAATACAGATTTCGTTCCGACAGGTGTCGCGTGTCCTCTAGCGCACCTAATAAAAAGCAAGTGATGATAATATGGTAAAGCAAACAGCGATATCACAAAACAAAAGAATGTAGTATGCATCATTATTATAACAAAAAAATTTGAAGCTACTGAAAGAACGTATTTACTAATGCACTAATGAAAAATATGCGCAAATGCTATATACAAAACGCATTGAAACTTATCTTAAATGCAGGCAAGATTATAATCACTGTATGAAGTTTCTTAGCTAATCTAATGAAGTGCACGTGCTTATTGCGCCAGCGAGCCATCCCTTCATTCAACCGATTTCGCTGCCGATAGTGCAACACCAGGCCGTGTACCGATGCGCTTCCCAACTGGTTGCAACTCAATGAAAAAAATGGGACACATATCTGCCTGTTTACTCAGCACCTACCTCTAATCTTCCTCTGTCCATGTCTTCCACGTACTTCTTAATGTACTCAGTGCACTTCATGCCGCGGTGGACTACCATGCAGTCAATACAGTTGGGCTCTCTGCACGTAGGGCACGAGACTTGCCGTGTGTACTGTTTTCGTAGGAATTCCTTCTTGCATTTGGCATTGTAGCACACACTCGGTTTCCATTTGTCCTTGTCCTTCCACTCTTTGAACGTTTTCCTATCCATGCACTAAGACAAAAAAAAAAAGTAACATCAAGTTGTAATAAGTAGGAAGTGGAACTGCCTAGGTGCTCTGTAACTCGCACTCGTGGAGAATTTAAGACCCTGAAAGATGCGGGTCGCCCGTCCTGCAAACAATGCGATCGCATCATTTTTTCTTTCCCTTGTTCTGCAACAAGCACAAAGACGAGCAGAGCCAAGACTTCTCCAACGAAAACTGCACATGGTGCTCACATTTTTTAATCCTCGCTGCAGCAGGAAGCTCACCAAGGACAATGATGACAAGCCATTGCTAGTTATCCGCCAGTAATTAACTATATATATTTAAATTTGGGCTTTTAGCCCGAATTCTGTGCGGAAATGCATGTGCGCGTGCGTGCGTGTGTCACTTTTTGGGGTCGCAGTGATGGCAAACAGCTATGCTTTGGCAAACTAGGAGGTTTAAATGTAATTTTAAACAATCAAAACGCTCTCAGTCGCTTGAAATTTACTTCAGTATTTTGTTTCTTTTCTATCCACGTTTCAATAATTTGCTAAAGCGGAGGCTTCCAATGGGCTAGTTCGTGCATTATATATGGAAGAAAAAACCGACCAAAGAAATGGAACACGAGGAAGAGGACGCTGACAAACAACATTTATTTACCAGTAGATTTATTCCACCGAATGCAGTGCCTTTTTATGGCATGCATCGAGTGGCAAAACCAAAGGAAACGGCGAAAATTGTTTAGACAGAAACGAGAAATTGTTTAGACGACGATGTGGCCGATCCAGGGTATACAGGTTGTTGTGAAGGGGGACAAAAATTTTCACATGCACTAGTGGTGCAAGGCTAGCGAAACAGCAGAGCTGGCGGCCCATCTCGATCCCTTCGTCGGAGACCCGGCTGTTGCACCTGACATGGATTTCCGAACTTGCCGCTGAAAGTTCTCCGTGACACCCAGTGTAAGGTCCACTTATGAGGTCAGTGGCCAGGCGCGCAGGCTGTGCGTGAGAACCCGCCACTCTGTCTGGTGGCTCAACACTGTGGACTCTACGCGGCAGCCGTCGCCAATTCGTCACGGCGCGCACAGGAGACGGATAGTGCACTGTCGCCGCCTTTTGCCCTCACCCCGCGGGGTCGCGCACGCGTGCTCGTCCGCGAGCAGGCCCGTTGACCCAAAGATGGTGGCGCCTCATTGAATATTCCGTAGCGCACTGAGTGACAGCTGTCTACGTGAATTTGGGCACTCCCTTACGCGTGTACTAATGCTACAGGGGCGTTCCCGAGAGAGCGTGAGCTCGAGGTGTTACAAGGCCGAACTTGGCCGTTACAAATCGTTCTTGTCTGAGCGCCGAGCTGGGCAGTTCCCGGCGGGACAAGGAGTCTCGACCGTTGAAGCTAGGTTGGGATTTGTGAGCCCCCTAGGCTAGAGGTTAGGATCGCGTCGGAAGTTTAGGGTACAGCGCCGTACCGGGCAACTAGACGGATCCTGCGGCGAGACAGGGTCTCGGCCGTCGTTTCTCGAGCGGTTTATGTACGCTCCGAGGATAGGATAGTTAGACGACGTAGAGAAGCTCAAGTGATTTGTGCGCACTTGGAGCTGGCGTCTAGCTGAAGTTTGAAGTTTTTCTTTCTATTACTCATGTACCCAGTTTTCCTACTGTAAATAGCTGTATATTAACTCTTCGTTTCACTTAATCAACCCCAACGCCTCAAGTTCGCCAATTCGACCGCCGTCTCCAAGAACTTCAACACCCTCGCCCTGCCAGCCTCCTGCCAAATCAACCGGAGCCCGGGCGATTGGGTTCCCGATCGACACCGGACCCTGGGGAAACGAACAACAACCATCTTTACTCCCAGGCCCAGATCGTTTTGTCCGAGGCCTTTCACATCTCTCCCAAAGTGAATCGCGTTACCACGCTCTAGAACCCGCGGCAACCGGCTTCGCGAGCTCGGCGTCTGTAGCGCTAACTCGGCGTCTGTGCTCTCCACTTCAGGCGCGAACGCGCGTGAACTGGCGAGAAGAACAGCACGCGAGAGATCACGCCACGACCACTGGCCAAAGTGTTCGCGAAGGTCGAGCTGGCCGACACCGGGTGCTCATCACGAGGCGCACGCTCACGTGCCCTCAGTATTTTTTCTTGGTATTTTTGGCGAGCACTTTACGCGGCGCAAGCCCACGCTTGCGCCTTGACGACGCCCTGCGTTACTCACGAGGCGCATGCTCACGTGCGCTCGGTCTTTTTCCTGGTATTTTTTTCTGGTAACGTTCGACGGTGGAACTAAAACGTTAAACAGCGCTGCTGTTACAATGTGCCAAAGTAAGTGCCCTTGAATGATTATAGATGGCAATAAGCAGTAAAAGCTTGACTGTGCTACTGCACGGCTCGCCGAACCTCCGACAGAATCAGTCAGCCCAGCGTTTAGTCGGCCGGCGGCCGGCGGGTCGTCGCGATTCGTTCGCTCAGTTGAAACTAAGCCAAGACACTTTTGTGCCGGGAAGAATGTACCTTTAGTTTGTTAGTTTGTGGACTGTATCAAGCTCTATGTCCAAGTGTCTCCGCACAAGCGCACATACGCCTCGCTGACTGGTACGCTAGTAGAAAAATCTAAAGCCAATTGAAGGCAGGAGAAGAGTCACCGAAGTTAACATTGTTAAGAAATTGAAATCAACCGGAACTTTTATCGTACAGCGTAAAACCAAGGTGCGGGATGCACATTTTGCGCTGGGTGATTTAGCACAGCGGTTAGCAGCATGACCCCACATCTGCGAACGCTTTTCTGCCTAAGGAATGCGGTCGCTAGAGATGAGATGTTTGTAGAAATTTGGGGAAAGCTCACTGCAGGAGCGCTATTCAAGAAACAGACATCTAAACTGCTTGGAATTCAAAAACTAATTAAAAATGTAAACAGGCCATTCATTATATACTTCATATAGTTCCGCCCCTGGCAGCGCTGGCTTATGGCCGATTGGTTTGGAGCACTAGGTATATTGTTTCGCAATTCGCAAGTTCGAATCCCCGAGAGCACACGTTTTTAAATTGTTTTTTTAAGTTGATTTGTTTGTTTTTTGGGCAATTTTTTCTAAACTAAATTCACCATCTTTGCGCTGTAACGTTCCTTGCTCCGCGAGCGAGTTCGCAGAACGCCTACTGACTGATACTGAAGCGCTGGCGAGTTCTCGTTGGCGTGGTGTTGTCATAAGCACCGACTGCTTGTGGGAACAGTCCCGAATCGGCCGACCCTTGGCCTGGCGCGAATACGCCTCTTATGATACAGGCACGAGCCAGCAAGCTCCAAAGGTGGGCAAAATCGCATCGCATTTGAGCGTCTCGAGCCGGTGACACGGAGGATGTTCATCCACCGCGTACGCCTCGGCTAGTGACCGTTACGGTTCCAAGCCGGGCTGGTAGGCTCATCTGACGCATTTCACTGATGGCAATACGGCAAAAAGCGGTATGCCGATTGCTGAGATATCCAGAATGCCCAGCCAACGATAACGTCGGATGCCAAGCATGTTGTCTCACAGAACCGAAACCGAAATTGGTTTGAATTCTAATCTTAAACATCGTCTAATGACGTAGCACCTCGTATGGACGTCACTGCTTTAGTAGGTGCGGCCGCCGTAGACTGCGCATAGTAGTTCTTCTTCTTTGTGTATTTATAAACTAAATACCGCCGTATCGGCCGGATCAACGTCGAAAAGTGTTTATTTGAGCCAGTCTACGCAGTTCAAGCAAAAACAGGAGCTTGACAAATTCTCTTCAGTGTTCAATGGTGGTGATGTTTCAGGCCTTGGGATAAATGCTGCCCACTGACGCAGCAAAACGGCCCAGAATGGGCAGCCACTGAAGCTCGCACGGGGGTCACAGCAGCTGTGACAGTCAAACCCGGTTATAGCGAACTGCAATATGCGCGCGATTAGTAATCCAATAGTTCGATATAGCGAAACCCGCCGACAACGAGTTTTTTGTTACGAGTTCGCAGTACGCGGGACACCCCCCCCCCCCTCCATTCCCATCCCCGCATGCGGAAACCAACACAATTAAGTATGTTGTTACCCAACACAAAACAATCCATTTATTGCTAGCAATAAGGCTACTTTCTGCCTCAACTGCCTACTTCGCAAAAAAGAGGTGATTCTTGTTTTCACTTTCATTTCGGTGGCGTCAACTAGCACAGTATTCGAGTCTCTGTCCTTCAATATCGAAGCAATAATGGGGGAGCATATCAACTGCGGCGGACGGCTTTCACCTGCGACATCCTTTGCCTCTTTGGGGCTCCAGCAGCGCCAGCTGCCATGACATCGGTGACGGTGTCTGCGTCAGAGGGGCTCACAGTGATGGCAACCTGGTCGTCGACGACACTCAGGAAATCCCCGAAGGAATTCTATGGTCCCGTTTTGTTGTGCGGAGTTGCAGTGATGAACCATTTTCAATTAGCCCGGCTTTCCACTCTCCTTCAGTTACGGAAAGTTTCCGGCGTCACGTCGCTCCATGTGAGGCTCAACGTCTCAACCGCGGCCAATCAACATCTCAATTACCGCTGTGAGACCATGCGTTTCGGCGGCAATCCTAGGTTCGCCGAGTTCGATATATCCGATGTGAACTTCGTTATAAGGAATATGTTTCGGGTGTATTTTCGTAACTGATTTATTTTTGTTCGATATATAGCATAATTCGCTCTATCCGGGTTTGTTATAATCTGGTTTTACTGTAACACATACAATGGCTACTTCGCACTTTTAAAAGTGGTGCTGTCCTGCACAACTATTTCAACACTGTTCCCCATTGCAAACCTTTGAGATGCATGTTCAGTGACTTAATGTCTAGTAAACCGAGATTTCTTTTGTCGTGACGTTCAGTGTAAGCGGAAATGAGAAATCCACCATGCTTTGCACTTCACGGATGCCCAACCAACACAGCGGATGATTCTGCTGACGTGCAGTTCTCCGCGCGGCCTCAGGCATGCAAGTATATGTCCCCCTCAATGCAACTGGTTGAGAATGATTCACAAGTTTTCAGGTATGATGACACTGGTGGGCTATCAGCAGAATGCCTGTGATGCATTCAAAAAGAGTTCACGGCTTTCTATCCGATTGTACTGAATAACAAGAATAAATTCCTCTTCGTCAGGTCCTTGTAACTTTCAACCGCAGAAACTACGGCAGGAATGTCTTTTTTGTAGGCTTTTTGCAATGGCTTACCACCTCGAAGCCTTGGTCATCAAGGTCGATAATCTCTGCCACAGCTTCACTGCAGCCAACAATGGCACCGTCACTTTTCTCTCATAAAGTAATGTCAGAAGGGTGCTCGATGACACCTACAAATTGTCTGACATAACCTGGCAGGTCCTCATAGCAACAGCCATCCATTTCTTGTTCAGAGCACTCATGTTTGCATCCATGTAGCCAGTGTCGACTGATTTTTGGTGCTCCCTTATCGAATTCGATTCTGTCTGGGACCCATGAAACCTATACGGAGAAAATTTCCCTAAGTATAGTCGATTGATTGTAAGTTTAATGCAACGACGCAACCCAGGCGATGAGGCAAGCCGTATTGGAAAGCTCCCGATTAATTTTGACCACCTGGTGATCATTAACGTGCACCGAAATCACGTACACACGGGTGTTTTTGCTTTTCACCTCCATAAGAAAAGTGGCCGCCGCGGCCGGGAATCAAACCCGTGTCCTCGTGCTCAGCAGCGCAACGCCTTAGCCGCTGAGCCACCGCGGCGGATCCTAAGTACAGTCGTGTTTGTCGAAATAGTCATTGAGGTGTGTAAACATGCCCGAAAGTGAAGAGCCTGAATGGAGACTATCACCACAGGAAGATGCGTTAGTTTACACGATTGCACTGCTATGCAAATTTCAAGCTTGACGAGTGCTTGATGCTCCACGTACGAACAGGTTGTGGATCCCATTAGGGCGTGACAACGGCTATACACATGCGAAGACAACCCCCTGCAGCAGTACTTTTACAAACAGCGAAGTGTTACATTAAAGGGACACTGAAGTGAATTTGTCAAGCTCCTGTTTTTGCTTGCACTGTGTAGACTGGCTCAAATTAGCACACTTTTCATCGTTTATCCGGTTGACAAATCGGTAATTATTTTACAAAGCGCGAAAGAAGAAAAACTACCATGCGCGGTTTGCGGCGGCCGCACAAACTAAGCTGTGACGTTAGGAGGAGGGGGCGCCGTGATTGGACGATGCCCAAGGTTAGCAATCAAACAAGTTTCGGTTTCGGTTTCGGTCTGTAAAACAACATGTTTGACATTCGATGGCGTCGTTGGATGGGCATTCTCAATATCCCAGTTATCGTAGTACCGCGCTTCTGCCATGTTGTCGGCTGTAAAATGAGATAAGCCTCCCCGGACGGCTTGGAATCGTAGCATTCACTAGCCGAGACCTACGCAGTGCATGAACGCCCTCCGCGTCCCCACAGACGCTCAAATGCATGCGCTTTTCCCCCATATTTGGAGCTTGCCTCGTTCATGCCTGTATCGTAAAAAGCGTGTTCGCACCAGACCAAGGGTCTGTTGATTCTGGGCTGTGCCCACTGCCCGCAAGCAGTCGGTGCTTATGGCAACAGCACGCCAACGAGAACTCGCTAGCGCGCCAGTGCCAGCCTGCGCGAGTTCTGTGGACTAGTTCGTGTAGCAATGAACGTTGCGGCCCAAAAAAAGGTGAACTCAGTATAGAAAACATCGACGAAAAACAAAAAAGTTAACTCATAAAAAAAAAGCATGTATCCGCGGCGATTCGAACTTGTGAGTGGCAAAACACTTGGGTTGACATACCTAGCGCTCCAGACGACTAGGCCACGGAGGGCCGCTGGCATTTTGTTTTAGTATTTCAAGCAGCTTAGGTGACTATTTGTTGTATTGCGCTCGTGCAGTAAGCGTCCCCCGAGTTTCCACAATAGCTCGCGTCTAGCAATTGCATTTCCTAGACGGGAAAGCGTTCGCAGATGCGTAGTCGTGCTGCTGACAGCTCTGCTTGTTCGCCCAGCGCAAAAAAGTGCTTCCCGCACCCTAGTTTTACGCTGTACGGTAAAAATATCAGTTGATTTTATTTCCTTAGTACCTATATTGACTTCGCTGACTCTTCTACCCCTTCAAGTGGCCTTATATTTTCCTACTGGCGTACCAGTCAGCGAAGCGTCGCATGTGCGCTTGTGCAGCGCTTGAGTGAAGCGACCTTGACTTGGAGCTAGATACAGAGTACAAACTAACGAAGTAAAGAAAGGCGCATTTCAACTAATCGAGTTTCAACTAATCGAGCGAATTGCGACGACCCGTCGGCGGCCGGCGGACTAAACGGTGGGCCGACTGACTCGGTCGCAGAAGGTCGGCGAGCCGTGCAGTAGCACAGCTAATTGTCAGCTCCTCTCCTGCTGACGTCACACGAAAACGCCACAGAAAATGGGCGAGCGTAAAGAGAGGAGGACGCAGCATTTTCGAATTGATTTTTCTACTAAATAAATTCGCGTAAACGCGCACAGAGTGGTCGAAACAGGGCCCAGGGACTCCGGACTACAGTTTGCGCTCGTAATCCCGCATTGTTTACAAATCACTTCCGTGTCCCTTTAATGGCATCATTTGATCAGGAGTGATCTTTCAGTGATTCGCCATTAAACGTATCAGCCACTACACCTCCAAACAGGTTCTTAAAAATGTAAAAAGCAAGTGTTAGAACATATAGAGCCTTAAATAACATATCAATAATGAGTTTGATTGTTGTTCATCTGCCCGCTATTTCTTTTTGTCACAAACTGCAGGCCAGGCCCTCCATTTTCTATACTCGGGCGGCCGACATGACGGCCTCCCGGACGGAGTCGGCCATTTTGCGCCTGGCTGAGGAATTTGGGGTCCCCCCTTCGGCTTTGTGCTCACCTCCTTTGTTTCGCCCTGCCTGCTACAAGGACAAAAGCGGGCTGCAACATTCCAGCGGACGTGCAGGTGCGAGGGGTGTCGTCACGATTGCTGGCTCGGACGCGCGCTTGCGATCGTGGCGAATGGGCGAGGGCTCCAGGAGGGGGAAAAGAGGAACAATGGGAAGACGTCAGAGCAGGACTTCAGCGGCCGGCGAAAGTTATTTAAGCGGACGCAAGGCTTGGGGCAGTCGGCTGGAGATTCGTGAACGTGCTACGCGGGGAAGGGTCCCGGGGGTGACGCGCTTTAGCGGAAATACATCGGTAGGCTCGCGACGGATCGGTCCACGCCTCGGCTCAGCGCTCGAGTTCGCCCGTCGCCGCGAGTCCCATGGCCGACCAGCTTCTGCACCCCGGAGCCCCGAAACACGTGAGCGGCTGCCCGGCGAGGTCGGCTCCACCTCGTCGTCACTTTCCGTCGGGCGAACCGGCGTGTTCTCCTTGCCTCGTAGAGACTTTCTTTTGATTGATTGTAGGGTTTTAACGCGCCGACGCAACGCAGGCGATGAGGCGCGCCGTAGTGGAGGGCTCCGGATTAATTTTGACCACCTGGGGATCTTTAACGTGCGCCGAAGTCTCGTACACACGGGCGTTTTTGCTTTTCGCCTCCATCAGAAAAGCGGCCGCCGCGGCCGGGAATCGAACCCGCGACCTCGTGCTCAGCAGCGCAACGCCTTAGCCACTGAGCCACCGCGGCGGGTCGAGACTTTCTTTTACAACGCCCTTCCCGCCGTATTTTGTTTGTTGCATCGGATTAAGATATCCGCATCCCTCCGGGTTTGTTTCTTCCGGCGTCGCTTGTAGTTAACGGGTTTAGAGTTTTTTTCTGTGGGTTTGTGTCTTGTTTGTAGTAGTGTGTTTTGAGGGTAACGATGTTGGAGGGCATCTTGCTCGCCGTGTACAGCTTGCAGAGCTGCTAGATTTCTTTTATAGTAAGTGCTGTGTCGAGGCTTAAACAAGTGTTTGCCTCTATAGAGTGTTTGCGGGTTGTGTACTTGTTAGTATTGTTTGGTAGTTGCGTTGTCGAGGTTTAAACATGTGTTTGCCTCTAGAGTGTTTCGCGTGTCGCGTGCGGCTGTCTGAGTTATAAGTTGAAGGTTAAGGCGTAGGCCACGGTGGATCGAGTGCCGTCATAGTGGCCACCCTGTGTATTTGGGTTTCTTTTGTTGTTTTACTACGTAGTTAGCGCTGTGCGCTAGCCTCCCAGCGCGCGCGTGCGCTTAGTGTACGGCCGATTAGTGCCTGCGCGCACGAGGCCGATGGCAGTGTGAAGGTTTTTTTTTTTTTTCTCTGCATGTGTCAGGCGTTGCCCTGTAGTCTTTTTGTTTGTGCAGTAAACTCATATAGTTCAAAAACGTAGTCGAGCACCTCCGTTGTGAATTTATTCACCCCAGCAATCTCGGCACACGTGAAAACTCACGGGCCGGCCACCCTGCTAAAATATAAATAACTTGTCTCGCGCCCTTCTTTGGTATTTGCAAGCGGACGCAATTATCCGGGGGAGGGGTATGTGACACTTTTCTTGCCGAAACTTGGTGAGTATGAAGTGTCAAATTGGTCACGGTGCTTCAAATCTTGGAATTCAGAAGGCCAACACTCACCTTCTTAATGTCGTCATCTCCGAGGCTGCCACAACAGTACCTTCCTCTGCTCTGTACAACAGGACATGGTACTTCTCTCACTTTGCTTTTGTTTGCTGCCTCCTGAACACATTTGCTGACATAAAACCAAAGAAATAAAAGATTGGCATTGTATTCAGCCTCCCCAATCAAAAACAGAAGTTGCTTTTGCAAGATGACGACATGACAATATATACCATGTTGGATGCTTAAAAATGGACAGATTTTATACCCATGCATGCTACACCAAGTACAGCAAAAGGCTTTCTTCCCAGTTTGCCAGAACATAGCAACACAGACCATAAAATTTGCTTTAATTGACCCGGCCTTGTAAGTGATACGTATGCGAACACGTCTTTATTCCGGTCCTCATTTATTACAAGAGTCAGGCCTCTTAACCTACCCGGTCACGAAAATGAAGCCAAAAGTGTGTAGCTAGATTAACAACTATAAAATAGCAACTGTCATTTGGTGGTAGTCCTCGTGGAAAGGTGTTGGTGCGGGCTTGCTGAAAATATCCCAGACAAAGAAGAGGTGGCTGTTATCACCTGCCCCTACTATCACCATCATTGTATATTAGTTCCACCGCCATTAAAGAATCACCCACGTCTCGCGCCTGTTTCTTCAACAAAACGGCGGCGGCTAAAAGATGAACAGATTGCACAGTTGACGAACTGGGTGTGGACCGCCACAACGATGACGTGAGTGACTGTCGATGGAACTGGACTGCTACCCCTGATAATCGACCGCAGGTGAGCGTAAATAACAATTAAGAAGGAATTAAGGGCGCGTCAAACGACTACCTGATCCAACGCCCTCAACAACCCTACGGATACTTAGCAGACACCTCGCGGAAACGAGCGCAAGACAACGACAACGGCTTCGATTCCCCCTACCATGACCATACTCGACGACCCACAGACATTAACGATGTGAAGCGCGGACATGGAGGCCCTGTACAAACGACGAAGCCGAAACCGAAACGATACCACTGCACTGATCGACGGCATAAAAACATGGATGAATGTCGAGACGCTATCAGTCAATTAGCGAATTTTCCTGAAAAAAAAAACAATGGAAGAACATGAAATTCTGAAGAAACCGGTCAATGAAATTGAAGAGCCTGTCAACCTGGATGATTTAATGGAAGAATATGAAGCCGCAAATGAATTCGAAACTTCTATCCTGTTGACCAAATTTATAATGCACCAATTGTTCCCAGAAATGTCAAAAGCATTCTACCGCTGACATTGTAAAAATAGCCCGGAGAAACAGGACGGCATTGTAAATATCAACGAATCGGCTTTGCAGAAAAGTCACCTTCTAAACGAAAACAGCGATTCGTAGGCGACTGAAAGAACCTCATCACGAGTCGGAAGTCACTCAACAAGCTGCTTCCTGCAAACAAGGAATAAACATATCGACTGACCAAGTAGAGGCACCTTTTTATGTTGCTTGCTCAGACGAATTCAACTCAAACGATGAAATTTCCCTATTAACACCCACTCAGATGTCAAGCCATCAGAACAGCAACAGTGCAATGGAAGTGCCTGAAGAATCGTCTTCCTTGCGAAGTCTTTACGAGACGAAAAGATCCATTTGCAATGAACGACTCCATGAAGGACCGCAAACACCACAGTTGAGCGAAGAGCCACGTCAGAAGTGTTCACACCTCAACGGAAGCTCAGGTTCACACGCGAAGATGGCTTATACGGGTCGCCATAGTGGTAGCACGAGTTCGGTAAAGGCAAAATGTAAAAAAGGTCTGAAGACCTCCACGTCGAAGCGAAGTTTGCGCAAACGGCGAAACGGATTGGCCCGACAATGTTCCAGCACAAGTTCCACAAACAAGACTTTACCGCAGCACATAACCAATCGCCTATTGATTAGGAGAACGAGGAAGAAAAGAAAAATGACATAAAAAAGAAGGATTGCTATTCGCACGAAAAGAGCCAGCTGGTACATTAACGCCTCTAAGACACTGCAAGTGATCCGACGCTCATTCTACATGAAGCTTGCACGAGCACTGCCCGGTCATCCAGGAGAGATGACGGTCAAGACAAGCCACTTGCCCTGGCCCGATTCCAGAAAGCACATGTGCCGCTGACGGTGAAAGTATCATAGATGAAAGCAGAAGAATGAACCACCATCGCACGGATAACACGGACATGAAATCGATCCTGATCCCAACGGACTGCTTAGTGGACTCGAAAAAGTTATTATTGGCCACATCGAACATAGTGGTGCTCGATGACCGCTGAAAATAGGGTGCTTCAATTCACGCGCATCCGCCGTACGGCGGCGCTGGCATCGAGGCATCCTAGCTGTGAAGAACTACTCTTCCAACGGTCAGCATCTTCATCCGTTTCTGGTGTGGCCGGGAGAATGTTGAAAATATTGCAGACGAAGAAGAAATAGCTGTAGCAGGTACACCTACTATCACCATCATTGTATAGCAGTTCAATCGCCATTAAAGAATCACCAACGTTCCGCAACCCGCGACTGAATTTTAGAGCGAAGCTTTAGTGTCCTCGCTGATGGCGTTGTACAGGTGCCGTCAGACGTAATTGGAGCACGGGAGCTGTGGCCGAACCGCATAGAAGCGCCGTGTAGCTGCACCGGCGATAAACGAAAGGAGCAGAACACGCATGCGCGCCTGCCGACGGTGCCCATCTATACTTCTCAAACCACTTGTTTTAACGCGGCTTCGAGCTAATTATTTGAAGCATACTGGTCTCAGCGATGGCGCTGATAGCATACCCACTTAAAAATATTAGAAAAGAAAAATTGTCACTTCAGATTCCAGCGATTGCGACGCTTCTCCAGCAGCTCGCGTGCGCTGAAAGTATGTCATCGACGCTGTTAGATACAGCCTCTGCTATCAGCGCCATCGCTGAGACCAGTATGCTGCGAATAATTTGCTCGAAGTGGCGTTAAAACAAGCGGTTTGAGAAGTATAGATGGGCTATCACCGTCGGCAGGCGCGCATGCGTGTTCTGCTCCTTTCGTTTACCGTCGGTGCAGCTACAGGGCGCTCCTATGCGGTTCGGCCGCAGCTCCCGTGCTCCAATTACTTCTGACGGCACCTGTACGCCAATACGCCTGTCAGGAAATCGAACTTTCTCTGACGATGATGAATGATCGCGGGTGAAGTGAAAGAATGAAAAGAACGCTTCCCGTGGCCGGAATCCAACCTGGGTCCCTCTGGGGTGGGGTCGATTAGTCAAGTCTGAAGTAAAGGGCTCTGACAACAATGATTCCTACCCTCCTCATCGCCATCAGTTATCACGAGGAAGAGATAGACAGGGGGGGGGGGGGGGGGGAGCTAAAACGAATAGCAGAGTTGTTGAACACAATGAAGCACAAAAGAAGTCGTTAAGAGGAGCCGCCGTCCCCTTGCCACCTCCTCCCACAGAAACAAAAAAAATCATATTCTGGGGCTTATTTAAAAACGCACCGAAGCCACACCCAGGCTATGAGGTGCGCTGTAGTGGAGAGCTGCGGAATCTTCAATGTGTGTCCGAATCTCGACACGAGCGTTTTCGTTTTCGCCTCAATCAGAAAAATGGCTGCCACTGTCGGGATCAAACCCATGTTCTTGGGCTCAGCATCACAACGCCTCAGCGACTACTCCACCACGGAAGCCTCTGTTCATTGGCATGCACTTAACCGATAGGGGCGGTGCTGATGATCATCATCATAATAATAACCGCCGTCATCATGCTCTGTTGAAACAGAACGGTGTCGGCTGTGTTCAGCCATAGTGTTCGTCCTTAGGCTCAATACTTGTGTTAGTCCCTGTCGTATACGTATCAGACCGAGAAACATCCAAATGAGCTTTCACTGCACTGTAAATAAGAAATCACAAGCAGGAAAGTCGCAATGCCAGCAATGCCCCGCTTCGTACTTACTGGCAAACGCTGTGCTGACACACTTCAAGGTTTATTAATCCATCCTCGATCTGGCCACACGCTTCACATGGCAGTTTTGTCTCTGCGTGGCTTCGCTGCAAAACGTAGAAAACACAGGAAAGGGAAGCGGCACTATTGTGTTTGTAGATGATGCGTTGGTCCTCACGGCACCACCTCCACACAAGTAGCTGAAGCTAGGCTGCATGCATTTGGGAAATCAATCTTTGTGCAGGAGATAGGTAACAAACATAGATGAATGTGTAGTGCTACTGGGGGTACAGCCCGAAAGAACCCATTCCCGTTTGACCCCGCCCCGTTTGAACCCATTCCCGAAACACCCTTCCCGCTTGACTTGTCCCGTGTGCGTCCGCTCCCGAAACGACCTTCCCGTTTGGGCGTTTCCTGTTTCAGCCCGTTCCCAAAACGCCCTTCCAGTTACAACCCGCTCCCAAAGCGCTCTTCTAATTTGAACCCGCATCGTAACAACCCATTTGAATTTCTGAAAATATGCGTTACCGTCTTCGAAACTGTTCCCCAAAATGTGCTTACACGCAACGGGTCAGGCACTAAAAACTTGTATGCACCAATTTTTCCAGAATCGACCGATATTTCCGGCCGATAAAAGTTTCCGATTGCCTTAGGCCGATACTGCCCTCTTGACACAAAATTTGTAGCTGCGAAAGTGTACTAGAAAGATACCCAATATCTTGAGTAATGCACGCATTTGATTTTTCTGCAGTCGGTGTTCGTACGTGTGGTTGAAATTTATTTATCAGCCGCTCTTATGCTCATTGTTTGGAGTGTAGCTTTGTCTTCGGGTTCGAGAGATCTATAGATCGAAGATGTCCGTAGGAGAGACTTTAAAAAAGGCAAAAACATGTGCAGAAATCTGAGAATTAGCTACGAATGCCTTTTCTACGTGAGTAACGCGCAGATTTTTTTTTATTTATTTACAGATACTTTACGGCCTGGTCGGGCTCATTCAGGAGTTAAAATAAAAACACATCAGTATTGGTTGGCGTAGTTTGAAAACACCCAACACAAATAAGTAAAAGACATAAATACGTAATAGACGCAAAGGGGTCCGGACAAGGATATGCATTCGTAATGTATTTCAATTTTAAAACACGACGATTCAACCAGAACACATATTTCCAATATGTGGGGAGAATTCTAACGATACCGAGTTCACTGTTCGTTCAGTTAACTTATTCCAGTAAAAAATTGCACGAGGAAACAAAGAGAACTTACGAATTCAGCCGATTGGCTGCTTAATAGTCTTACTATGACGTCTTCTCGCTGAACGTCTGAAAGGCCCTTGGAGGTAGTATTCCACGACAATTTTAAGTTTCTGTAGTAAAGAAAATTTAGGCTAGACATGACCCTGCGCTGCTTAAGTTTCTGAAGGTTTGCCCTATTATGCAAATTGAGTACACTAGAGTGACGGGAATAAACAGAATCAATAAAACGCAAAAGCTAAGTTTATAATTTTCGCTGCTTCTCATGGCTGCGGTTTTTTATAGCCACAGATGTGGCACATGTATCCAGATACATAGGGTTACTTTATTTTTATACATCTTTTTTATCTTTTATATTATTCATCTGTTTCTTTTCGACATTGATGTACACTTGCGCTATCATAACGATTAAATGTGTTAGTCCGCCAAATGCGATCTCTTTCAAAGTGAGGGTGTTTTTGCGATTTTTTATTTGTGCTTCTGCGGCGCTTTTCTGGGATTTTGATTTTATCATTTTTGGTAACGGAGTCAGGTAGTTTTGATTTAGTTCACTTTTAACATTTGTTGTCTTTTTCTTTTGGGATTTCAAATATTTCGCTGTGCAAATTATCTCCTTTTGCACTATCACAGCGGCTGTGAACAAACGGAAATAAAGGAAAAACAATATGAAAATGCTTTTTTATAACGGTTCATAAACTGGGTACGTTATTCCGGGAACGGGCTAAATAGGAAACGGGAAGGTTCTTTTGCCCCGGGTTGAAATGGCAAGGAACAAACGGGAAGGTTGAAATGGGAACGGGTTCAAACGGGAACGGGCCAAGTGGGAAAGGGCGAAACGGGAAGGTCGTTTTGCGCCGGGTTGAAACGGGAGGGAACAAGCGGGAAGGGTGAAATGGGAATGGGTTCAAACGGGAACCTCCCCTACTGGGAAGTTAAAACTGAATTCTGGTCCCAATATTCTGTATACAACCGGTGCGGCCAATGGTGTTTAGTTTCCATTTTACTCAGCCAATCAAGACATGTAGCATTACTCCAACTTCTGTGGGAACTAATAAAATACCTCCGCACGCACCTGCAGTGGAACACATGCGAGGGAGCACACGTGGCATCCTGGGGGTATACCCTTCTAATCGTAAAACAACAAAGTCAACCAGTTCAATCAATACCGAATTGGCAATTTCGTTTGGTCAAGGCATAATGTGCGCGTTCATGTGTAGCGTGCACATTATGCGGGCCGTTGCTGCTGGAACCAAGGCTCCGCGCTCTGCATGCGGAGCCTGAATGCTGGGGCCTAGAGCGCTCTGCACCTGCAGTTCTAAGGGTACACTCTACACTCAAGGCAGGTCAGCGAGCCACGTATGACTGAGGATAGCTCCGTCGCCCCTCCCCCCCCCCCCCCCCCCCTTCCCAAGCGACGTATATGCTCGCAAATGCAAGCGTTGTACGCGATACAATTGCTTTACAATATAAATAACCTAAAACACACGCTGTTCTGAATACTTATCAGGTGTTTTCTTCAGTACGCACTCACCAGGTGGAGTATTGTATTGTAAACGAGTGCACACGACTGCAACCATTTTTTTCCGTGAACTTATCGGTCACAGCTCTCGCCTATCACACGGGCGTCATGCGCCGGCAGGGACTCTTTTGGTTATTTACCCACGCGAAGTTTTTTCGTTCATGTGTCATGTGCACCCCATTAAACTAATGCACTCGACTTCCATTCTCGAGTTTCATGTTTGATCGCTGTATACTGTCCTAAACTTAATTCTACGTTTTAAGTGCGAATGCACTTTATAAGCGACCCTGAATTCCGTTGACCGCCGTTCGTCCACATAGCAACAGCTGCGGGTGCGCGCGCTCCTCGTCTCCCTTGGCAACGGGGGGAGATGGCACATACCCACGTGGGGGATTGGCCAGGAATCTCCTCGTCTTCCTTGGCAAGGGGGGGAGATGGGCGCGCGCTGCCTGGCCGCTGACAGGGCACATACCCACGTGGGGGATTGGCCAGGAATCGGGCGTGAGAAGGGCTAATGCACCCGCTTAAAGGAGTACTGACACGAAATTTCAAAGCTGAGATCCGCTCTAGCAATCAAGTACAACGACAACACAAATAGGTGTCTGTGAATAAATGCATCGTTCTTTCTTTGTAGTTGTGTGTGTGTGTGTGATCTCTCTTTCGCGAACATTACCGAACCGCGCAAATTCAACTCCTGCATTCGCACTTTCACATTCTTCCCCTCGGGGAAATGCGGGGACATTTTTAGTCTAGAACGGGATGTTTGCCTTGTTCCAAATAAAAATTTGTTGCCACTTACTGCACCAGTGGCAGTTCAAGCCGAGAAGCTCAATCTTCATCTGTTTAAAGAGTTTGCGGCAGCACTTTTATCATATAGCCAGTTGAAGTAAAACTCGCTGTTCATAACATCCTAGCATTATCACCGTCAGCATTCACCAAGACTCGTGGCGATGACGACGAGAGAGGCAGGCAGACAAGTACGTACAGAGGGCAACACACTTGTCTATAACACAGGTTTCGTACTTATAGCCTTATCTTGCCTCGTCCGAAAAGCATTTGAAGAAAACTATTGTGTCATTGTGAAGTCTTAACCATATATTTCGACCTCAACGTTTTTTGTGGCAAGTTTGAGTCCGCAGTTTTGAGAGGTAGCTAGTTAAAGTTGAACTCAGTGTAATAGACAAGGGTGTTGCGCACTGTGCGTACGTACGTACGCACGTACGCGTGCACACGCGCACGCACACGCACACGCGCGCACGCACACGCGCGCACGCACACGCACACACAACCAGCGACAGAAGTTTCCAGGGCGCGGTTTCATTATTCAAAATAAATCTTTCTGCAGTCTTACGGCTCAGCCCTTGGTTAGTATTCGCAAGTGAAGCATCTTGCTTCAGGGCATCATTATCATACGCATAGCAAGAGCTTAGCCAGCAGTCTGCGGAGAAGGTAACTTTGATTGCTGAAACCGCGTCCTGGAAACTTTTGTCCCGGGTACTCCGTGGTACCGGGTGTAGGTACCTTCATCCCAGCGCATGTGTATATGCCAAAAATGCATTCTAAAAACCCTTAATTTTTATACTTCATGCAAAGAGTGAAAGTTTTCTTAATAAAAAAAAAAAAACGCTGCAACCCGCCTCTGCATGGCAGACGCTGCTTTCTCTGTGGGAGTTCGCGCTCCTCAGGCGTCGACCGGCGAATGTAACCTTTAAACTCTCCCCCTTTCTTCCCCATGCTGACCGACGCATCCACCTTCTGTCACAAAGTTTTTGTTATGTTATGTTATAATTCATGCCTTCGTGGGGTATGTCACATAACTTCCTTCGCGTTTTACGAAATGGAAATGATTGATTTATTAGGAGGTTTAGCGTGCCGACGCTACACAGGCGATGAGGGCGCCGTAGTGGAAGGCTCCCGATTTATTTTGACCACATGCGTCGAAATCACGAACACATGGGCGTTTTATCCCTTCTCCTCCCCTATTCCTCCTCCTCCTCCTTTACTATCCCCTCCTCCCTTCCGTTCGGCCATTTGAGGTGTCCGCGTAACGCCAGACAGTTATCGGCCTCTACCTCCTCTTCCCCCAATCCCCTGATGATGATGATGATGATTCCTATTGGTTTCCCCTTTGAAGCGGGGTGATGACATGTCATCTTACCAAAAAGGACTAATATAACCATGTTTTACACTCTTGGTTTAATACTAGCGCTGCTTAGGGCAGGCACTAACGCTTATTAGGCCCGAAATACTTTCTTTTCCCTGTTACAGGTGGTAACTGTCCTAGGCAATATTCCCCTCTCTGCTTTTCGTCCACCAGCATTCTAATCTTCTTTTCGTCCCCTCGACAGCCTTGAAGTTAACTTCCTCTGTGATACCCTTAAATCCTAGGGCTTCTGGAAGCCCAATATTCCCTTCATGTAGATTCGGATGGATACCCTCACATTCTAACACTATATGCCGCATAGTTTCTGTTTCTTTTCCGCAGACCACACATACCCCATCATTTTGTGAATACTTCCCGACAAAACTCTTAGTTCGCACGCAACCTGCTCTAGCCCCTCCTCCTTTTCGCTTCCATCAGAAAAGCGGCCGCCGCGGCCGGGAATCCCGCACGCGTCCTTGGGCTCAGCAGCACAACACCATATATGTCACTGAGCCACCATGGCGAGACGAAAGTGAAACGATTGATGTTTTTCTGATGTGCAGGCGTTTTTCTCCGCTACCTGGTGGCCACTCTACATGCAAACGCTTCGCAAGTGCTGGCTAGGAGGCAGACGGAGAAATTTATTATGATAGCTGAAACCGGGTGCCGTAGACTTTCGTCCTCGACTGCACGTTTATGGCGGGGCTCACTCACGCCTTTACTAAAATATATATCTCTGCTCTTTCAAGGAGCACATTCTCATCAGCACTGAACGAATATTAACTTACCAGGGGTGCGGCAGAAGCCATAAGGTCACTCCAGCCTCGACGTCGCTGTTTCTGTTGCGAATGTATCGTCGCAATTGCAGTCGACTCGTTCTGCCTGTGGTCACCAAATTTTTGAGAAAAGTGAAATTCCTGAAACTCGCTCTTTGCGAATGTTTGTTCACTGCCCCAACTTCACTTATAGCTGGAAATAACCAATTAGTGCTTTACTAACGTGGCCGAGGTATTCGATAGGCGATGTATACTGGCACACGAATAAAGGGAGCAAACAATAAAACAAACAAAACTTAACATGTACAATGTATACACTAGATACAATAAAATATGAACCAAACTGCCATGACACAACCGCAAAGCAAAATGTCATCATGCAGATCAATTAAATGTGTACTCACTAAAGATGAAGCAGAAAAACGAGAACAACTTTAACAACATTGGAGATGTGAAAAGGAACAATCAGGCATGTTCGGATAGTGATTTTCGTATTCCAATAGTTTGCAAAAAAAGGCAACAAGCGGCCAACACAAATACAGATCACCATCACCACCAGCCTATCTACGCCCACTGCAGGGCAATGGCCTCTCCCGTTAACCTCCCGTTACTCCGGTCCTGTGCTAACTGCGACCAATTTATCCACGCAAACTTCTTGATCTCATCTGCCCATCTAACTTCCTGCCGCCCCCTGCCACGCTTGCTTTCTCTAGGGATCCACTCTGTTACCCTTAATGACCAACGGTTGTCTTGCCTTCGCATTACATGCCCTGTCCACGTCATTTCTTCGTCTTAATTTCTACTAATATGTCCTTAACACGCGTTTGTTCTCTGACCCACTCCGCTCTCTCCCGTTCCATTGCTCGCTGAGTCGTCCTCAATTTAAGTTGAACCCTCTTAGTGAGCCTCCAAGTTTCTGTCCCGTAGGTGAGTACCAGTAAGATGCAGCTGTCATACACTTTCTTTTTCATGGACAATGATAGGTTGTCATTCATTATCTGAGAATGACTGCCGAATGCACTTCACGCCATCATAGACTTCTAATTATCTCTGCCTCATCGTTGGGATCTGGGGTCACAACTTGGCCTACCTAGATATATTCGTTTACCACTTCCACTGCCTCGCGACCTATCTCAAACCGCAGTACTGTCCCGAGGTATTGATCATTACTTTGATGTCCTGCATATTAATACAAATACATATATGAGAACTCAATTGACTGTTCATATTCATGCGACGCAAGCAGCAGTTGAGGAACTACGTCAATGCAAACCAAGTATCGAGACTCCTTCTTGAATCTAGATAATGGCTTGGCAATGTGAAGCAGGCTTCTTATAGCGGGAGCTGCAAACTGTGTTTCAATGCAGAACACTATTTCTGTCGTCGTCAAGCGCCACCGCCCCTCAACGAGCTAGGTGACCACAAGCACACACGCACGCACGCAAAGCACGAGCGCAAAAGAGAAACTGACCTGAGGATTCGCTAAGTTTTTCAATGCCCCAACCATACACAATGCTGGTTATTTTTACGTTAGACTGACGTAGATGCCGCAAGAAATGGCCATATGCTTCGTGTGCGGAAACCGAAACTACGACATTCACATATATCTTCGAGTCAGCAGTTAAGGATTTTAAGTGCAATGCACTTCTTAAGCGACCCTGAACCTGCGTCCACCGGCGATGTCCGCGCACGTGGAGATGGGCGCGCGCAGCCTGGCCGCTGACATGGCACATACCCACGTGGGGGATTGGCCAGGAATCTCCTCGTCTTCCTTGGCAACGGGGGGAGATGGGCGCGCGCTGCCTGGCCGCTGACACGGCACATACCCACGTGGGGGATTGGCCAAGAATCAGGCGTGAGAAGGGCTAATGCACCTGCTTAAAGGAGTACTGACACGAAATTTCAAAGCTGAGATCCGCTCTAGCAATCAAGTACAACGACAACACAAATAGGTGTCTGTGAATAAATGCATCTTTCTTTGTAGTTGTGTGTGTGTGTGTGTGTGTGTGTGATCTCTCTTTCGCGAACATTACCGAACCGCGCAAATTCAACTCCTGCATTCGCACTTTCACATTCTTCCCCTCGGGGAAATGCGGGGAATTTTTTCTTTTTTTCTTTTTTGCGGTGGTTCACTCCACATGTGCCAAAGATATAAAACTAAGGATCCTTTATGTTAGTTGGTATAGAGTTTACACGCGTGCGAGTACATTATAAAGTGTTTGCGGAATAAATCCCTCAAATACAGCCTTAAAAAATGTAAAAGGCACTGCTCCGAATAGAAGGCCTTTATTGTTTCTGACGTAGTTTCATAATGAATTTTGTGCTCGGGCCCTATTCTCGGCTTCGAGAACTTCTCGTGGCATCGCCATGCTTTTTTGCGTAAGCAAAACGTAAGCAATAAGTTACGTGTGCACGTATAGCTCTGATGACACAGTGTAATTTCACGCTTAGCTGACAAAGATCACTACCAAGCTATCAGATATTGCGCGTAAAGGATTTAAAGAAGCCATGAAGACAAAATACAAGTTGGGTTTATTAGAAAGACTGCTTAGTCCCGATAACAATGATACCAATATCATCGCAATCTTCGAACAAATAACGGATATATTAAAGAAAACGTGTGAAGCAGTCGCGACCCCCTAGCCAATTTCCCGCCACTTTTCTATGACGTCACAGAACCTTGTTTGTGCGATTGTCGGCCGCCTAACTGACCTGTCGCAACGACACATGACTGGACGTCTTTAATGGGGCCTCCAGTTCCATTTGACCGCATCACTTGAATGCTAACGTGCAGTTAACGCACTGAAAATAATGTTTTATTGTTGGCCCGTATGACGTCATTCTTGCTCATAACACGTCACTGTGGCGCAAAATTTGAAAGTTTTTAAATACTTCTTGCTTTTTTTTCGTTAAAAAACATCTTTTGTGGCTGTAATGGAACTGAGTGAGATACTGAATCCTAGTTCTTTCAAATTAAATGAAGTTGTATTTTCTGTTCATGGCTCCTTTAACACTTGGAATGTATTATAAAAATTAAGGCGGCAGCTGAGGCTGGCAAAAGAAATATTTTTCAAGGTTAAAATTGGTGTCAACACCACAAGGCGATCAAGTACCGTTGATCCTAAAGAGAGAGAACGGCGTGTCTTAAGCTAAGGAACATCACACAATCTTTTCATCCGTATATATTTCTTTTTTCCAATCACTTTTGGTGGCATAGTTGAGCTATCTGCTTCAATGCTCGCTTTGTTGCGTTATCACGTTCCCGGCCGTCACCGCGCCACGCTATGGTCTGCTGCTGTGTTACAAGTTTATGGTGTGACCACAGAAAAAAAAAAAAACGGTTGTGAGCATAGGTTGTATTAGTGTCACTAGATCCTTATCTAGTGACAGTAGGTTGTATGACACTGTAAAGACAGGGAAATGCTACGCCTGATAACGGCAGAGCGTACTCATGCCGCTGATTTGCTTATTTCTCGAGCTCGAACGTAATCACCGCAGTAATGAATCAATCAATCAGTTTTATTTGCTATTTTTTCTTCTGAATTGTAACATCTGACCCGCCAGCTTATTAGATTGAGTGTGGACAAATGCAGTGCGTTGGGTTTTTTGTAATGGAGAGGCCTGTACTGTCCTTTTTTGTTGATGTTACGCCAAACAAATAATTGCTATGGTGTTGCGGAACGTTAAAACAAAATACGGGACGTTATTTTTACGCGCTGTTATTGCTGACTTGTAAACAGTATAAACTAGTATTTCTTTCTCTAGAAAACATCTTTAAACCGCGCGCCGTGCAGAACTGCGCCGGTTGATAATTCATGGGTATTTTACGGCGTCGGAGGTCGGTGGAATTTTGCCCTATTTCCCGGTGACGGCAGCCGCCATTTGCAAGCTGTTACGCAACATCACGTCGCTTTTACGTAGCCTGAAGTTGCCCATGTGTGACGCAAACGCTTCCGCTACCTGTTTATTGTTTAACATGACTGACTGGTGTGCGCAGGTGCGAACAGACTGGCGGCTCCAGCTATACAGCGAACACGGTTTATTCCAATTCAGCGTTTCTTCTGCTTGCTTCTCCAGGCGCGTGACTGCGGCGCCGCGGCAGCCAGCCGTACAACAATTATTTCTTTCTTTTTCTAAGCCTGAATCGTGCTCATGACACTATAAAAAGAAATGAGCGAAGAATGGTTTCGTGGTTTGTAATCGGGGTGTATCGTTCCCTGTCCTGAAAGTTTTTTTTTTTTTTTTGAACGCCGATGAAAGGGCAACCAAAACTCTCTTTTTAAGGGCACCTCAGGTAATGTTCCGCTTTCCGAACATAGCGGAGAGTACAATAGTCAGTTTTCGAACCACCTCATCAATATTCAGCTCTCATTTCAACTGCGAAAAATGGCTCAGGTTTAACACTTCTAAACCTTGCTATAACGAGCGAAAGCAGACTATGTATACAGTGTTTTGTGAAAGTTTGTCTTTGCTTGAGATTTCGCAGTCCGCCTTCAACCAGATTATTAGATTCGTTCTTTTCGCTTGCGCTAAAGGGCATGCGCATACACACCAGCCGGCGCGCCATCGATGGCGAGAATGAGGAACCAAGCACCGGAAAAGAAGCCGGCAAAGGAGCGCTTTCGTGTGCGTGCATCGTGGGTTCACCCATCTTCCTTCCTGCAAACTCTGTCAGCCTCGGGTTTTCATATACTAGAAGTTATGTTTTCGCGTAGTCACGTGGCTCGCTTGCACTGAACTGCACATGCGGACGGCCCAGTTGCGGCTACGCATTAAGGCACACGCGCAGCAGCCGTTTTACCCTCGCCTAGGTACGTGGTACGTTAGCGGCGAAGCTCCGAGCAAGCGAAGCGATAAGCAAGGCTCAGCTTGCATGCCGGCAGCTGAAGGTCATTGCGCCGCGATGAATGACCTTGAAAGATGTAGAGTTTTCGCTCTAACAGGAGCACTTCCCAACATCCCCTCACATTGTACGATTAATGTTGAAGTGGGTTTCTGAAGGAAGGCTTGGCGGGATTGTTGGTAGACAAGGACACATACAGAAAGAAGGCCACTACGGTCGAGCAAATCACCCTAGCCATCGCCACGACGGAAACCCTGTTCAAGCAAATCGACATGGACTCCCGCTCGGCGGCAAGAGCCTTCCTCAAAGGAACTATTGCCAAAGAAGCTGCCAGGATTCGGAAAAAAAGAAAAGATGTTCCATAACATCAGATGGTTCCCGGCCCACACGGGGCACAGAGTCCACGACACCCTTCCCAACGCCGACGAGTTCGCTCACGATCTGACGATGTCAAGTAACTTCCCTGCTTCTTAATTCACTTGCCCACTTCATATTTCACAGATAATTCAAGAATCCGGATTTATACACACGAAACCAGTGGGATAGCACTGCCACGCCGGTCTCCCATACTGTGACGCGAACACCATGACAAAGTATCTCAAGAAGGGCAGTTGTGTTTGACGCATGCATCTTTTTGTTTCCCGACGGGGCTACTGAGACTATCTCAATGGAGAGCGCCACTGAGCTCTTTGGATCTCCCTTTCAGCATTTACCTTGTGCCTCTTGGCTTTTCTCCATGTGTGTTACTCGACCAGTATTGCTGCTGTCCGCCACACAAGAAAGGTCGCTTTGGTTCCCTCCTCTATCATTTCTTGTTTTAATAGGAATACATAAGCTTTAACGTTGATTTTGCACTTATTTGTTAGTTTCAGCTTCTGGGGTTTTGAGGGGCGGACTGAAAAAGCACTTGGTATTTTACCATCCCTGAAAAAGACTTTTTGGCGCCTTTAGACTTCGCACGCACCTTGATTTGATTGCGGACTTCATGATTAACGCTACAGTCTTCACCTGTGCTATAAATAAATTTCTCAGTACAGATTTGCTGGCAGTATTAATAGTTTGACATTCCCACTCCGAACCCATGGTTTCATGTCTAGATCAAGTTCTGCGCCTTTATACGGTAATCAAAACTTCCAGTTGGGATTTCGAGCATCTATTTCGTACACAAGTTCTTGTGAGGAAGTTCGTACTGATGCGGCGTCAACGTGTGTACATTGCCCGCTTCGTAGTAGATATCATTCGTTAAGATTATTCTTTTCCTCTCGGCACGTCAATGGTCTAGATCAAAATTGCCGTACTTACACCGTAATGTAAGCACTGGAATCGCTAACACAAACTTCCGTAGTCCGCAAATACACGTACGAAAGACGTATTTGAAATTTCTCCCTCTGACGATCTCTATTGGCTGTTTGAATTTTACGACCATATACCACATTTCCCAGGCTCTTAAAGGGAAGCTTTTTTACCTCTACCTCCCAAGGGTTCTGTCGCGACCGTTGGTGTCAACAGAAAACTCCCGCGAACAAATAAAAGAAGTTAACGGCACCGCCAGGGATCGAACCTGGAACGAATAGAGAAATGGAGCGAGAGCCCGTTGTCTTACCGATCGAGCTACGAGCCCACATGGAGATGGGGGAGACAGACGGTGCACTCACCGGGCGCATCTGAGTGTTTACCCCCTTGCTTTCTCGCTGAATGCCACGTGATAGTGTCACGAGACCTGTGCGGCCATGTGCGCGCCTTACGCACGCGCTAGGAGTTGTAAATTAAAGGAAGCTCACACCAACGCATGGCATCTCACTTCTCCGACTGTGCAGCCGATCTCGTCGCCTCCGTCGGCGGCGGCGAAGACAATGGAGAAGTGAGATCGTCTAACACCGGGTTCGAGTTGTTTTTTTAATAAAAACAGTTCCCACTCACGTGCTTCACCAATACAAGTCAACCAACCACCGTTCACGAGTCATGCACTGATTTAACCTTAGCAAAGAATATCTCTTTGAAGTAATAAAGGGCGTGGTTAAGTGCTTTTAATTGTCTCTGGTTTCTCTTTTTGTACAGCCACGTGTGTACATTCAAGTGACGTCGAATGGGTATTCGTTGTGGGTGTCATTTACAGCTTCGCTTTCCAACCACCTTCACAGGGTGGATTGGCGGGCATTTTTTTTTTTAATACCATTCACGATTATAGGCCACGTGAGCAGCTCCGGTCGTGCGTGCTACGTATGGACCTAGCGAAAGCAGCATGCATTCAACTCCCATTAAAACATTTTGAATATTGCCGCGAACTAGGCATTGGATTTGTTTGTTTATGTTCTGTTTTTACTGCCCGGCCGCGCCCGGCTATGTTATCTGTGTCCCAAGCGAAGAGCATGTTTCATTATTTTTATGCCGCACGGGTTATCTCATTCTGATACGGAGAGCGTTTCGCCCTAACGTCACTAGCCCCGAATAATTTTTGATCTACAACGTTCTAGATGTAAATCGACGGTTCGAGAAACACTCGCGCCGAAACATAAAAGCCTGCAGAGCAGACGCCGCGGGATTCCGATCGCCCACGCTCGCTTGTGTACGTCACTCGGCTGACTGCTGCTTCGCCGCCTGTGTATTCTCTGAGTTGTTAGGGGAGCACAAGTTCGCTCTAACAAACTTATTTCCTTGAAGACAACTGCATTGTCTTTGGCATCGTGACAATATGAAGAGGAAGCATGCCCCTTGTTCTCTTCACTTTTTCCTTTGTTTTTATCCCGTTCGCGATCTTGCCTTTACGTCATCACTCTCTTCCCCCAATTTCTGTGAGCTCTTCGCCAAGCAACTGATAGTTAAAATGCAACTACTTCGGCATCATTGGAAATTTAATAGAGGCGTTCGCGGTTTCTACACTATGTCGCTGCATCAGCCTCGTTCCGGGTTTCCGCTTCAGCATTGCCCCAAGAATAGTCGTCTGTCCTGCGATGTCTAAATCGGCAGTGCTGACGTTTTCAACAAGCAAGACTTGGGTTGTATATTCACACCAGTGAATCTGATGCAATTTCGTTTCGAACTGTTAACTTCTTTTTTTCTCGTGGGGAGACAGACAGACAGCGCATACAAAATTTTAGCGTTTACCTATCCCAATAAACAAAATATTCAGCTTTTAAAAATACGTTTTCGAAGCACGTGGATTTAACAATGCTATGGATTTCTTTTCCTTGATTTGTTTGTTTTGGCGTCGTCGGGGCTCAGGGTAGGATCCGAGTTGAATTTCTTAAAGCCAGCTGGGAAAAAATTACGTTAACGTTTGACGGGTTAAAATGGTAGTTTGACTCATAAATGTGGGAACACTGGAATAACACTGCACAATAAAAAAATAGTAGCGGTAGGAAAATGTAGAAAAACCTACAGCTGGGAACCGGCTTTAGCGGGCTTTAGCGGACAATTTCGTTGTTTAAAAGGCGATAGTAATACGCCCACAACACCACGTACGATACGCAGAAAACGTTATTGTTCGACGACCATACCAACAGATAAAGGAAACGAAACCAAAAACAGGAAGCAGCTGTCGGGAAAAGCATATCCATCCACTTCCAAGCGCTTCGGGCAGGGGGGGGGGGGGGGGGGGGGTCGCAAAGCTATTCGTCCGTATTTAAGGGTTTCCGCAAATGAGCCTTTACAGTAACATTGAGCACGCATTGATGCACTAACGAAAAGTAAATTCAAGCTACTTTTTCTCTTTTTACGCCTTCATACACGAACTTCATTGCGGCATTTCATGAACTGCGAGCGCCGCCATCAAGTGTTGACGTTCAGGTGTGGTGCCCTCACCACACCTGAACGGCAACACTTGGTGGCAGCGCTCGCAGGACGCTTGCGAACATGACGCATAGCACAGACAATCTTGTGACACGCTGCAAAGAAACGCCAAGTTGTTCAAGGTGCTTTGCAGCAAGCTTTCACCGCAGCAACACGATCGGCATTCGTTATGGCTGAACCAGGTGGGTCTTTTTCCTTTCTATGCGCTTCGATGAGCGATAACAAGGACGTAGCATACTTTTTCTAATTTACTGTATGGCGACGTTGTAGCTCTCGAATAGTGTTTCTGACTGTGCCGCTGAAGCAAATACGGGGATGCTGTCCGTTAAACAGTTAACATCTCGCCTAACCCAAACGCGAGGAACCATTCTGGAGGCAAATAAAAAAAGGCGTTCGAAGCTACTGCTTACCCCGGTGCGTACGCCGCTGCTGGCCGTTTCTGAGGCAAGGTCTGGCGCCTCGCGCTGCTGCCGCAGGAAGCTATCGTCTTATCGTCGGCGTTGCCATAGGCGATTTCACCATAGATTTCACGCGCGCCATGGCCTGGGGAAAGAGGGGGTGCTTCGCAATGTAGTGACAGTGGCGCGCTCTTGTTTCAGAATTTTGAAATACTTTGAAGCGGAAGCATTTCTAAGTTCGAAGCAACATTGCTTATGTCCGATTCAGGTATATTCACTTTGTTCTCGGAGCTAGTGTAGCCGGCTGCCTCCCGATCTCACCGTAACAAGTATTTCTCTCCTCTGATGTTGGGTCAGCCATCCCTGGCGTAACAGCCAATGCCCTTTTTTCACGCACGTATGTACGTACATTTCTTACAGCGAATACTGCGGGCCTGGTCGGGTGACCTGGAAGCGTGCAAGACGTAAATACAACTGACCATCGTACGTTGCCTTCTTGACGCTCCCTGTCTCTTCCACCGCTGGCTTCGTTTGGCAACGTGCGTGATAAAGCCCTAAATGCAACTTGTAAATGCCCTGAATACTGTTTCCTTGTTTACATATTTATTTGTTTTCAGTTAAACAAATGTTAATGACCACCGAATGCTACATCAGAAATTTGTTATAAAATACATTAGATACTTATCATTCCTTCCTGCGTTAAGCGGTCATTGCTTTATTCATTTTCCTTAGGGACTCGCTATGGCGGCGCAGTGATTAAGGCGTTGTGCTGCTGAGACCAAGGTCGTGGGTTCGATCCAGGCCGCTGTGGAGGCTTTTCTTCTTCGTCGTTGTTAAATTTATATCCGCACTACCTGGTCATTCCACGCCAAACGTCCCAGATAATTCGCTCGTCCATCTTGAAAATTCACGGTTGATCGCTTCCCTACACTACTCGTTCTCCTAGCGGTTTTTTGCGAAAAAAAAATTCCATCTCTCACAGATATTTGAAAATCGCGGAGGTGACTAAAACATATATACGTTGCGAAAAAAATCGCAGAAATAAAGTAACATACGGAGCGAAGTGAAATAAATTCAGGTGATATAAAAAGAAGCGCGCTTCCTTCATACAATAAATTCATTGATGGTTGATGGTGTGTCGAAAATTGGCTTTGTGGTGAAGCAAAGCGGCGTTTCAGAGCAATTTTTATACATATTTTTACAGCTGTTAAAACCTTTGTAGAGACAATTTAGCTAGATACCTTGTTATATATATATCGTTGTCGTAAGAGCTTTGTCGTTGTCGTTGTCGTTGTTATATTTATATCGTTGCCGGTAAGAGCTGAAAAACAATATGGGAGCCGGGAAGCGGGCAGTTTCAGCGCAATAAAGACACGAACTTCAAAATTTTTGCAAAAATGCTCACGTTCAGACGCTTATCGCGCTGTGTGGCGGTTCACGTAAAAATGCATGCTTACGCTCATTTGAAAGGGTGTACATTGGTCATTTATTTCAGAAAGTCTAACTGGCGTGATTTTTGTTTTAAGCGAGAAAACTTTTATATTGAGGGCTCACCACGGCCTCAGGCGGCGGGCCGTAAGTCCGCTCCACTGCAACGACAGTTTCTGCGTGGCAGCGGAGTGGTGGGGCGGCAGCGCAGGTCGATATACCGCATGTTTCGTTGGTTTCTTGCGATGCTGCCGGCTTGGTAAAAATGATTCCACATACATCTTCAAGCCTTCCGTGGTGCCGCAGACGGAGGGTGTTGTTAATACTTTGCAGTTGTTTCACTTAGTTCTTTGAATTACGAGCTTGTGGATAACTATTTCGGGACATACTCTTTTTTCAAACAAGCTAGGACTTTGCTGCACGCTTCAGCAACGCGGATTAGAAGCAGGGATGGGGTTCTTAGAATACCTCCAAGAAAAGTCGGACGCCCCACCAGAGAAGAAACGAAATCTTCAATAAGAAGATTTATGAGGAAGATTCCGTTTCGTACTGTTCTCCCGAAAGAAAAGACGTAATATGCGGTCACCAAACGCGCTTTCTCTTGCTATCTCTGAGATAATTGTACGAATAGTGGAAAAGAACGGGCCCTCAAAAGTGCGGATTCTCTTCGTTCGCAGCTCTGCGCCCGCTACACTGCGTTTTGGCCGACGGAAGTGGCACACACACACTTCGCGTGAGAATAGCGCACCAAAATTTCAAACTTATGCTTCAGGCCGCAGGCTTCAGGCAAACTACTGAATAACTGGTGTCAGCAATTGTATGGAACATCGACGAGCGACGATAAAGACTGCATGTGCAGCCGATGTCCGGCGTGTCTCGGCAAAGATGCCCTTCTGAGCATTTTGGAGAGCGCTCTATATATGGACAAAGTTGGGAGCTTCCATGTTGAACATTGGATCGCAGATGTTCGCTGAAGGCTAGATAAAATAATTTTAAGTTTTGCCGAATCTTCGGAAATGTTTTTAGGCGCTGTAGAAGATCTCAAGACGCACCACTTCATAACCAAACAGCCAGCAAAGTATACCTGCGAGAGCAAAAAAGCAGCCTAAAAGGTGAGATGATTCTTTTTTTTTTTTCGTCTTGGCAGATAATTATAGCTTCCTCATGCAAGATGCTCCACAATCGTACCACTGAGTAAATACGCAAGCCAAGATACACCCCTTCATGGCATACCATCGTTCAGAAGCGTAAAATAGCTCGCCATCCTTTAGGAATGCCTTAACCCCACGGCAGCGGCCGTGGGTATACATTTCAAGCTGAGGCGTTAAAAGTTCTTAAACACGAATTCCCTGCGGTCCGAAAAATTCACTATGTTCCCGATGGGGCATCATCACAGTACAAGAACAAGAATTTTTTTTTCTAAATTTGTGCTAAAATGAAAATGACTTCAATTTATCGGCTGGGTGGAACTTTTTTGCAACGTCACATCGAAAGAGCGTTTGCGACGGAGTTGGCGCCACCAGGGTGTAGGAACGAATTTTTTTCGTTCCGGTTTCTGTTTCGCTCCACGAATAAAAGTTGTTTCGGTTCCGCTCCGGAACGAAAAAGATAATCATTTGTAATCGTTCACAACGGTTCGTGTTTACACGCAAGAAAAATTGAGATTCGTGATATTATGTTAACGAATATTGATAATATTATGTTAAAATCTTAAATGACGGATAATAATTCCTTCTTTAAAAATGTCAGTTAAATAGCTCAACTGCACACGCACACAAAAATATCGGAGAGCCACAGAGCACTCCTTGTCGTATACCTCTTGATGGCGCAGCTGAAACTGACGTTCCGGGTTTCCACCCTAGTCCCCTGAAAATACGTGCCGGCAGCCTGAAGTATACAATTGTTAGGAAGCAGCACTCCAAGCCTACAGAAAAGCAGCGTGCTGCTCACGTACGCTCGATTCTTGAGTATCATAATTTGGGACCCGCGTAAATTTGAGGCAATTAAAAATCCATCTGTGCGCTTTGTTAATGACTCGAACACTTGTGATATTATCGTTTCAAGTTTAAAACGATAGGTCTCATAGGACACTCTAACATTCCGGAGCACCTTTTGTCTGTATTATTCTTAAAGCAAATTGTATGAGAGCAGGTAGCAACGGATCAACATCACTTCAGCCCTCCAATTTGGTGAATATCTGTGGCGCACATCCGCATTCCAAGCGTCTTATTCTAAAATTATTAAAGATAAGAATGCCCTGAATTCCCAACAGTGTTCATTCCGCCGCTGATGAAATGTTGTCCGTTTCGCCCTGGCAGCACTTGCGCACAAGCGCAACATAACTTGTAGCTATTTTACATTGAGTGTGCCGCAGTAATCTGCTGATTTTGCTGCTAATTGTGTATGCTGCTGTAATTACGCCAAAAATTCTTCTTTTTTCCTTCTTTACTATTATTATTTAATATTACTTTACTACTATAGGTAAACAAGTAAATAAACAGGGCGGCGAAGTCTGCACTGCAGTAAGATGCACCCGGCGATCACGCGGGAGCTCAGCGCTGACCATCAAGACAGGCGAAGAGAGTATGCAATCAAGCTGGCAGGCAGCAAGCCCGCCGATGAAACCGGCAGCGGGAGGAAAGGCGGCTTTATCAGCTTTATGCCAGCGAACCGACGGCAATATCCCGCCCCACTGCATAGAAGGTGAAATTGACACTGAAATATTTGGACTTCCACTCGAACCGAAAACCGAAACAAAATTTTTTAGGTTTCGTTCCTGAACAAAACAATAAATAACTTTCTGTTTTCGTTTTCGTTCCATCCGAAAATATCGTTTTTTTTTTTTTTTCGTTTTCCGCTTCCGGTTTTCGTTCCGTTCCGACACCCTGGGCGCTGAAGTGAAGTTGTCAAGCTTCTGTTTTTACTTGCACTGCGTAGGCGGGCTCAAATAAGGACACTCTACATCGTTTGTCCGGTTGATAAGGCGATATTTATTTTATAAAGCCCGAAAGAAGAAAAGCTAGCATGCACGGTCTGCGGCGGCCGCACTAACTATATAAAGCAGTGACGTTCGTACGAGGTGCTACTGTAATTGGACGATGTCCAGGATTAGAATTCATACCAGTTTCTCGCATTCTCAGTAACCGGCGTACCGCGCTTCTTCCATGTTGTCGGCTGTAAAATGCGTCAGATAAGCCTACCAGCATGGCTTGGAATATTAACGATCACTAGCCAAGGCGTACGCAGTGGATGAACGCCCCCCACGTCACCGGAGACGCTCAAACGCGATGCGCTTTTCCACCCCCTTTGGAGCTTGCCTGGCTCGTGCCTGTATCGTAAAAGGCGTGTTCGCGCCAGGCCAGGGGTCGGCTGTTTCGGGACTGTGCCCGCAAGCAGTCGGTACTTATGGAAACAGCACGCCAACGAGAACTCGCCAACGCGTCAGTGTCAGTCTTCACGCGTTCTGCGAACTGTCTCGTGAAGCAATTAACGTTACAGCGCAAAAAAAAAAAAAAAAAAAATACTGAATTCAGTAAAGAAAACATTACCGGGAGACAAAAAATCAACTTCAAAAAAAAAAAAAAAAAAGAAGAAGAAAACATGCGCTATCGGGTATTCAAATTTGCGAATTGCAAAACAATGTACCTAGTGCTCCAGACCACTCCGCTATAAGCCAGCATTATTAGTGCCGGAAATATAAGATATACCGTGTTGTATAGTCTATTTACATTTTTATTTAGTTTTAGCACTTCAAGCAGCTGAGATGACTATTTCTTGAATAACGCTCGTGCAGTAAGGGCTCTCCAAATTATCACAAATATCTCATCTCTAGCGACTGCATTCCTTAGGCAGAAATGCGTTCGCAAAGGTGTGGTCGTGCTGCGGACGGCTGTGCTAGTTCACCCAGCCCGAAAAGTGCTTCCCGCATCTTGGTTTTACGCTGTAAATAAAAGTTTTGGACGTTCTTAATTCCTACACTTCGCTGACTCTTCTTCCGCCTTTAATTGGCCTTAGATTTTTCTACTATAGCGTACCGGTCAGAGAAGCGTCGCATGTGCGCTTGTGTAGAACTACTTGGACTTGGAGCTCGATAAAGTCTACAAACTGACAAACTAAAGGTACATTCTTCCAGGAACAAAAGTGTCTTGGCTTAGTTTCAACTGAGCGAACGAATCGCGACGACCCGCCGGCCGACTAAACGCTGGGCTGACTGATTCTGTAGGAGAGTCGGCGAGCCGTGCAGTAGCACAGTCAAGCCATGCAATCTTGTCTTGACGTCATATGAAGCGCCATAGGAAATAGGCAAGGGGGATGCAAAGAAAAGGACAGTATTATCGAATCGATTTTTCTACTGAATAAAGTCGCGTAAACGCAGCGAGAGTGGTCGAAACATGGCCTAGAGACTCCAGACTACGATTTGCGCTAGTAATCCCGCAATGTTTACAAATCACTTCCAGTGCCCCTTTAAAGGGACACTGAAGTGATATGCAAACATTGCGGGATTACTAGCGCAAATTGTAGTCCGGAGTCCCCAGGCCATGTTTCGACCACTCTAGGCGCGTTTACGCGATTTTATTTAGTAGAAAAACTAATTCGAAAACGCTGTCCTCCTCTCTTTACGCTCGCCCATTTTCTGTGGCGTTTTCGTGTGACGTCAGGAGGGGATGAGCTGGCAATTGGCTGCGCCACGGCTGCGCTACTGCACGGCTCCCCGGCCGACAGAGTCAGTCGGCCCAGCGTTTCGTCCGCGGGCCGCCGGCGGGTCGTCGCAATCAAGGAGGTTAAAAAAAAATTGCTTGGTCGCAATTCGTTCGCTTAGTTGAAACGAAGCCAGGACACGTTTGTGAATGGAAGAATGTGCCTTTCTTTACTTGGTTTGTTTGTACACTGTATCTAGCTCCAAGTCAAGGTCGCTTCACACAAGCGCTGCACATGCGACGCTTCCCTGACTGGTACGCCAGTAGGAAAATATAAGGCCTCTTGAAGGCGGGAGAAGAGTCAGCGAAGTCAATATAGGTACTAAGCAAATAAAATCAACTGATATTTTTACCGTACAGCGTAAAACTAGGGCGCGGGAAGCACTTTTTTGCGCTGGGCGAACAAGCACAGCGGTCAGCAGCACGACTACGCATCTGCGAACGCTTTTCCGTCTACGAAATGCAATTGCTAGACGTGAGCTACTGTGGAAACTCGGGCGACGCTTACTGCATGATTGCAGTGCAACAAATAGTCACCTAAGCGGCTTGAAATGCCAAAACTAAATAAAAGTGTAAACCGGTTGTACAATATATACCCTATATTAGCGTAGCTTTCGCGTCCCGCTCCGTAGCCTAGCAGTCTGGGGCGCTAGGAATTCATCGTAAATGTTTTGCGAGTCACGAGTTCGAATCCCGCGGGTACGTGCTTTTTTTTTTGTAAGTTAACTTTTTTGTTTTCCGCCGATGTTTTCTATATTGAGTTCACCTTTTTTTGGGCCGCAACGTTCATCGCTACACGAACTAGTTCACAAAACGCGCGCAGGCTGGCACTGGCGCGCTAGCGAGTTCTCGTTGGCGTGCTGTTGCCATAGCACCGACTGCTTGCAGGCAGTGGGCACAGGCCAGAATCAACAGACCCTTGGCCTGGTGCGAACACGCTTTTTACGATACAGGCATGAGGGAGGCAAGCTCCAAATATGGGGGAAAAGCGCATGACATTTGGGCGTCTGCTGGTACGCGGAGGGCGTTCATGCACTGCGTAGGTCTCGGCTAGTGGATGCTACGACTACAAGCCGTCCTGGGAGGCTTATCTTGTGCATTTTACAGCCGACAACATGGCAGAAGCGCGGTACGATGATTACTGAGATATTGAGAATGCCCATCCAACAAAGCCATTGGTTATGTTTTACAGAACCGAAACCGAAACCGAAACCGAAACTTGTGTGATTGCTAACCTTGGGCATCATCCAATCACGGCGCCCCTCCTCTCAACGTCACAGCCTTAGTTGGTGCGGCCGCCGCAAACCGCGCATGGTAGTTTTTCTTCTTTCGCGCTTTGTAAAATAATTACCGATTTGTCAACCGGATAAACGATGAAAAGTGTGCTAATTTGAGCCAGTCTACGCAGTGCAAGCAAAAACGGGAGCTTGACAAATTCACTTCAGTGTCCCTTTAAGTGATTGGCAGCCAGGGCGAGTCTTCAGAATCTCTACCAGGGGCAAAAACTTACACCCCATCAGCTTTTTAGACGGGCGAAAAAGAACTTTAAAGGTATATTCCTGCTCTGGAGGCAGGAAGAAATGGTTGAGGGGAAAAAAAGAGCAACTCTAAAGAAGGTTTTCGTCGACGATTCCTTTTAAAGGTACACACACCTTTCAGCTCTTCCCGCTTTTCTGGTGGAGGCGAAAAGCAAAAACGCTCGTGTTTTTGAAATTTCGACGCACGTTAAAGTGCCCAGGAGGTTAAAATTAATCCGGAGCCCTCCAATACGGCGCGCCTCAGCGCCTGCGTTGCGTCGGAGCGTTAAACCCAATCAACCTTTCAGCAGTTCGTACCATCATCGCTAACAGGGGCCGAATTCTCTAAAACGACGAGGCGTCGCTTTGAAACGACGCGGTAGCGCCATGCAAATGCATGTGTTCTGGGGTTGGGGCCGTCGCTTTGGGGCGGCGGGCTGGGGCAATCACCTGCAGAAAAGCGCCGTGGCAAGGGCGCGAAGCGACACCCACTGCCCCCTCGTCGCTTCACTTGTCGCTTCGCGCCCTTGCCACGGCGCTTTTCTGCAGGTGATTGCCCCAGCCCGCCGCCCAAAGCGACGGCCCCAACCCCAGAACACATGCATTTGCATGGCGCTACCGCGTCGTTTCAAAGCGACGCCTCGTCGTTTTAGAGAATTCGGCCCCTGCTCTCAATGCTGGGCTCACGTCTTATTCCGCCACCCAGACTTTCGAAGTGGCAAAGCACCCACGTCGGCGACAGCGATGAAAACTGCAGCTTCTTAAATGCATCAAGGCCGGACGGGCACCGGAATTCCTACTATATCTGTATAACCTGCATGAACGCAGCGTTGCGGAATTCATTTAGCGCCAACAACTGATCATCTGCTGATGACGCCCTTCTGAAATCCAGTACCAGCCAGCCACCCTCTTTTAAAGCAGCTAGCCGCGTTAAAACTGAAAACTCGCGTGACCTGCGCTGCCGCCCCAGTCTCCGCTACCGCGCAGGCACTGTCGTTGCAATGAAGCGGACTTACGGCCCGCCGTCTCAGGCCGTGTTGGGCGCTTAATATAGAAATGGTTTTTTCGCCTAAAACAAGTACTCCAATTAAACTTTCTGAAATAAATTCCTTTTGTGCACCCTTTCAAATGATCCTTAGCCTGTATTTTTACATGGACCGCCGCACAGCGCGATAAGCGTCTAAACATGAACAATTTTGCAAAATTTTCAAAGTTCATGTCCTTACAGCGCTGAAACTAACGCTCTTCCCAGCTCCCGTAGGGCTTTTTCCGCACTTAGCGTCAACAATACAAACAAGGTAGGCAGCTCAATTTTCTCATAAAAGGTATTAACAGCTGTAAAAATGTGTGAAAATCACTCACAAAGGCCTCTTTGCTTCACCGCAAAGCCCGTATTCAAACATACTAGCAACCGTCATAGCATTGTAGCAAGGAAGCGCGCTTCTTTTTCCATCACCTGGAATTATTTCACTGTGCTCCGTATTACGTTATTTTTGCGAATTTTCATTCATAACTTACGTTTCCGTCACCGCCGCGATGGTCAAATCGGTGTAAGAGACAGAAACATTTTTTTCGACAAAAAATCTATGAGAACGAACAGTGTAGGGTAGTGATCAACCATGATTTTTTATAGTGTAATCGTAAATGATTTAGCGAACTCTTTGGGACGTTTGGCGTAGAATGACCCTATTGTTATACTTCCCCTAGCCAGCCAGGTAACCATTAATCTTGGCGTAAAAAAAGGCACCCGTGCAGTGAATCAAATTTCCATAGCGTTGAGCGATTTACTTGGCGAACTAGCAACTGACCGACTGGCTCTTGCTTTTCACATCTGTCTCCAAGCTGTGCGCCACTTTTGCAACCCAAGACATGTCTGGTAATGTTCTGTGAACTTGAAAGCGGCCTCAGGTGATCGAAGTGGCCACATGTGTACAGGGTCTGCCTGATTTACTTGTCCCGGATATTTTGTAGTACTATGAAGGCCTCTCCGATGGAACCGGGCCCATATCTTGCGCTGTCCGAATCTAACTTTTGCCTCACATTTTTTATCTCATCCCTGCATCGTGTTACCTGTACATCGTGATACCTGTACTCGTACCAACTCGCCCAACTTGCCATCATGGTGTTACCTGTATTCCCTTCCCTCTTGTCTTGTCTCTCGGTAGCTATTCTGTTGCCCTGAGAGAGAGAAGCGAGAGAGAGAAACTTCATTCGGAAAGACAGTAGAATCTTAATGACCTTGTGATGCGGCGGTATCCTTAGTCCGGGATGACACAGTAGGGGAAGGAAGGGGGTAGGGGAGGTCTCTTTGTGCCTTGTTAAACCATGTGAAAATTATCACAGATATCTGCACGGAAAGGGCATCGCCTATGCGTTTTGGGGTGAAAAATTTTTATACTGGGACGACATAACAAAGTCTTGGTTTTGCAGCCTGCGTAAGATACGTTCGTCTTCTTTACTTAAACATTTCGCGGGGCAGGGTAGCGCCTGATTTTGTTTAAGATTGTCTAATATTTCAAGAGGCAGGGTGTTGAACCGGAGCTGAACCGAAACCGAAACCGAACCCGGATTTTTGCCCGTAACCGGAACCGAACCGAACCCGGATTTTTTCCGCCATTTTGGAACTGAACCAGAACCGGGAGGAATCGAAGGAACCGTTTCGAACTGGTTCCGGGAACGGTTAGTGAAACGGTTCGGGGGACGGTTAAGAGTAAACGGTAAAATATAGAGTCGGTCGGATTAACCTCCATATTTTTGGGGTCCTTGGCATTTGCAAATTTTGCGGCGCCCTCCTTCTCAAACAATCAGAAAATTTAGTTGCAGACAAAAAGCCAGAAAATGTTTGGGTGACGGTAACCTAAATGCTATAAAATAACCTTCTTTATGCACGTATTGCGCTTTTATGATGTTTCTAGCGTATAAGATTGACATATCGCACTGAAATTGGTAAAGGGTTGCCTAATGTATATTTTGTATTCATCCAAGGGTTTTAGAAACAAGTATTTATATGAGGTAACACTGTAGGGAGCAACTAAACTGAAAGAAAAAAAACAGCAATCAATAGCTTTGATGCGAAGAAAATTCGATACCGTTCTTCAATTCCTTCTCTTCCTTTGTGCTAATGTTCTGCAGCCTTTGAGTACCAGCGACCACTACCGCGCTGCTTATGAATTCACTAAGCTATAGCTTAGGTGACAGCGATTGCGTTCTAGTAAATATATAGCATACTATATTTACTAGAACCCACTCGCTGTCATCTGTCGCTGAAGTGTCATTAGCAAGTTGCTATCGCAGGTGTTTCCCTATAGGTGGTATTCACTGAAAAGTTTATCTGTCAGTTTCTTCGCTTGGCAACACTGGAAACGGCCACGGACATGGCTGAAGCGCCACGGTCATGGCGCGGCTTGTGCCCCTGCGCCCGCAAGTCGCAGAAAAAAAAAAGCACTCGCGTGCTTCGTCAGCGCCGTTTGAACCCGATTATTAACGGTTGTGTCAACATAGTTGTTATTTATCGCACTCACATTGGAGTTGAAGCATTACTTTTCGTTCACTGGGGTAGAGTTTGGAACGTCCAACACACAACATGTGCTTAGCACAGACAAGTAACGCTGTCCCGCGGAGCCCGATGTAACTAGAGAAGGCGCACTCACATGGTTGCCTGCATGCGTGCCTCGACAGTGTGAAAAGTATAGCGTACCACGGTCGGTCTGAACGCGCTCGCGATCGCGTCCAGACCGGCTGGGAGCGTACGTTGTATAGGCGGATTTTGACTTATGTGGCCTAATCTCCTTGTATTTGTACAGAGCATAGCCTTTATCGTCTCGCAACAATTTCAGAGAATGAAGGGGCAGTACTACGACCGATATCGAACTTCAGCGTCTGAAGGGGGGGTCTAACCCCATTTAAACAATTAAGAAGAACAACAAGGTAACCAGGAGTAACCAAACACCCCTCCCCAGATGGAGCGCTATCCCACGCATACAAGCTTAGTGAGATGACTCGCAGTTTTTTCATGGTACTAAAACATAGCCATGTTGAATTTCCATTCAATTTCCTGGACCTTATAACGCCCTATAAAAACTTCCATAGAACCCCCCCCCCCCCCTCCCCTCCTACACACACACTTTCGCCTCCTTATCAGCGTCGTGACAGAGTGGTTATGGTTTTTGCTTTGGAAGCAATAAGATATGTTTCGGAAACCCGGAACTATCAAGCTTCCATGCAGTAACAATAATTTAAAAAAGCCTTTGGGACCTCTAGAACAATTGAGCAAATATCCGTTCTCGAAACTATACTGACACGGGACCTTGCTGTTCCTCAATTTTTGTACACGTGTATGGGTGTGGAGCTAATAGCTATACTAAAAATTGTTTTTTTTTTTTTGCGAAAGTGTTGTTTCCCCTCTGCGCTCATGCACGCGGACGTTCAAATTGACACCTACCTAATATAACTACTAAGTTCGTGGGCACCGAGTGAAGTACGAGCATCGAGCCGAGCTCCGGATTCGATATCTAGCTTTAACCGCTGGCAGTGTAGACCCTGCTCTGGGAGGGCCAGAATAATGCAGACTTGAATCCAATTCCCAGTCCTACCTACGACCTGCGGGAGAGTGAAGCTGCCAGCTCTGACCATAATTGGCAGCTATGGCTGACCGAAATGGCGAAGACGGCGGGTAGAACCAACACAGTCCTGGACTAAGGGCCGTGCACCCGCCTACCAGCTCTTCGGTTCAATAAAGTTTTTTCTCCACATTCTCCTACTTCTGCCATACCTCCCCGCCACAACAGCCCATTTTGTATGGCTCTGCCCGCACCATCCCGATCCCCTCCCTTCCCCATCCCCTGAGCGGTGGGAACGCGCGCTGACCAGCCTGCACCCGGAGGACCAGCAACGCCTGATCAACCGGGCCACCCGGGCTGCGGAAGCGCGCGGCTTCCTGAACTGAGGACGCCACCCACCTTCTTCTTTCTTTCTTTTTTTTTGCTCAATAAAACGTTTTGCCTCCTCCTCCTCCTCCCTCCAAAATCCTTTGACTGACTTTTGATATATGTCACGCGATGTATTTCAACCAACCCAATTTAAAACATAGTATTGCACGACATTGCAATATTGTATTGCACGAAAACATTGTATTGCACGAAATGAAAAGTAAGAAATGAATAATTCTTGCGAGTGAGAACAGTGCTTATACAGTCAAACCCGGCTATAACGAACCCGGATAGAGCGAATTATGCTTTATATCGAACAAAAATAATTCAGTTACCAAAATACATGGGAAACATATTCCTTATAACGAAGTTCACATCCGATATATCGAACTCTGCGCGCCTAGAATGGCCGCCGAAAGGCATGTTCTCGGAGCGGCGATTGAGATGTGGATTGGCCGCGACCACGGAGCAAGAGCCGCGACTGAGACATTGCGCCGCGCACGGAGCGATGTGGCGCCCGACACTTTCCGTAACTGTTTCCGATGCGCATGACTCACGACGGAACCCTCCCAGTCAGCGAGTCCGGACCAAGACAGCAGCATCGGTGAACTGTGGGAAGAGCTTGCCAACGTCCCGATGATGTCGCGAGTGAAAGCCGTCCGACGCTTATAATGAAGCGCTTTCGGCAGTCGATGTGCTCCGCCAATGCTTCTTCGATTTTCGAGGACGCGGTCTCGAACTAGTGCAAACAATGTTTCGTGTAGAGA